>NC_052324.1:37597543-37732543 GCF_016432855.1 Salvelinus namaycush | reverse complement strand
CTTGAAGTCTGTTAGTATGGCCAGTACATGGGCTTGGAGTACAGTGTTGCAAGCTGGATTCCAATATGTCCTTTCACTTATACAGGAATCACTTGTACAGTAAATGTAGTATTGTGTGTGCTTTAGATATAGAATCATTATTTAAGGGTTAGGAGATGTATTTATGTTTTATTTAAATTTTTTCGATACTGTTGGACTAATATGTGTGGTTTTATCATTGTAAATAGTCTAACACTTTTAATCCTCATTGTTTTGTTACAAAAAAAATCTGGGTCATTATTACAGAAATGATAACAAGAAGGACTTGAAATACTTTTGCACTAAGCTCTGTGGTCGTTAAGAGCATTATAGCATGACCCTTTAACCCGAAACTTAAACTATACAATAAAACAGACTACAGTATTCACAGCACAGTATGAGTCAGTCTCCATACATTCAGAGAGAGGTGTTATAAACACAATATGAACTTAGTTAAGTTTGC
Source organism: Salvelinus namaycush (assembly GCF_016432855.1). NCBI lineage: Eukaryota > Metazoa > Chordata > Actinopteri > Salmoniformes > Salmonidae > Salvelinus > Salvelinus namaycush. The sequence goes on along the minus strand of NC_052324.1, from coordinate 37,732,062 downwards.
AAAGTTTAAGGTTCATTGTCATTGTAAATGATACAATATACTTTGTCCATTTAGATGGAATTTTTGGGGGTGAATCCAGCATACAAATACACACAAAAAGAGTACACCATAATACATGCGTTTCCTGACTGTATGAATACGATTAGGTTGTTGAGAAAGTTTGTTATGATGGAGGAAAGGCAATTGATACTTTGATATCAGGACTGAAGTTTTTTAAGATATATTTCTTGCTGTGTTTGAGATGTATAGTATTCCAAAGTTTTCCGTTGATTTACTGAAAGTGTAGATAGAATATGTTTGATTCTAGCCAGGCCCCCACAGAAAGGCACTTTACAGACCTGGAGGACTAAAGAAGACTACAGTTAATCACCATGGAAACAATGAGCGTGTACAATCCCATCAGTCACCATATAATTAGAATCCATAGAAAGTCTGTTTGTGGTTTTTGAAGTTTATACTGTAGTATAGAAAGTGGCATGCAAACACAAAAAGCATTGTTTTTAAATAAAGCTTGCCAAACCAGATATGTTTTCCTACACCTAGATTGCCGACCTGTGTGAAGTATCACACCTAGAAAATTAATCCGATGATAATATTCCCCGCTTCTTTTTTGTAAGCATATCATTTGATATCTTTATATGGAACCATGCATGTTCTCCAGACTTATCAAAAACCTCTGTTTACTTTATCATGTTTTTAATTCATTGTGAAAAGGTCCATTTTCTACTATTTCTTATTATGAAGTCTGTGTACTTCTCTACCATGATGTAAAATATGAAACAATAAATGCTACATGCAGCAGGGAACATTGAAATGGATAAACACTCCTGTTGTTTGTTTGAATCACAGAGAAGAAGGATCCCTCAGTAACAGCATTGCTGTTAATCATTATTAACAGGATGGTGGCGTTGGTTGTGGTAACACATGTTCAGTATTGATTCACTCTAATGTTGACAATGTACACAGTTATGAAACATAAACCAATAGAAGTAAAAAGATAAGATCACACCAGTATCATATAAAAAAGACTACATAGTGCTATAAAATTCTTAAAGCCACGGCCGGTCCTGTCCCTTCCTCTGTTTGCTGAGGTGTGTCTTTTACCGCCTGTCTCTGGTCCATATGCCCTGGTCCTGAACCACCTCCTGCAGCAAGTCAATAAAGGTGTATTCATTATCCAGCAGCAGGTTGTCATCACTGGGAGAGCCTCCACTAGGAGGATCACCACTACGTTCTCTTCTCTCCCTGCTGCACCTCTTTGGCACCCCCTTTGGGTTGAATTTGCCTCTACTCTGGGAGCTCTGTCTGAAGAAAACTGTGGGGTTTCTTGAGGTTTGTTCTCCAATTCTTAAGGCTTTTCTGGAGCAGGAAGGATCCGGGTCTGGGTAAGGACCTCACTGGACATGAGTAGCATTGACCAAGCTTGACAAGGACACACTTGACTCAATTGAGGGTTCAGCATTGTCCAGTTGGACTACATCATGATCTGGAGAGATTGTTTCAGAGCCCGGTCTACTCTTGAACTCCTCACCAGTCTCACCCTGTCCACACTGTCCTCTTCTGGGGGTGAAGATTCCAGAACAATGGGTGATGGTGAAGATTCTAGGACACTGACAGTAGTGTTGCCATTTCACCTTCGACCTCTTGGTCAGGATCAGGTGATTGGTTGTCTGCTTTGACTTCGATCTCTTGATCAGGATCGGGGTCGTCTGATTGGTTTTCTGTTTCACCTTCGACCTCTTGGTCAGGATCAGGTGATTGGTTGTCTGCTTTGACTTCGTTCTCTTGGTCAGGGTCGGGGTCGTCTGATTGGTTTTCTGTTTCACCTCTTGAACAGGGTCACGATCAGCTGAGAGATTCCCTGTTTCATCTTCATCCATCGATTGGTTCTCTCTTTCATCTTTGACCTCTTGGACAGGGTCAGGTTTAGGGTCAGTGAAGAGACTCAGCCCCCTCTGTGTGGCGTTGTGGACCTGCCACTGAACCAAGATGGGGGAGACCTTCACTATGGCCTTCTTTGACCTTTGTGGTGGTCAGGGTTAGGTTTGGCAGAGTCAGGGGCAATAGTCAGATAAGGTATGATCTCTGTATCCTCAGAAGCCTGGGTTGTATTTCTGCTGCCATTTTGTAGATTCTAAGTCCTTTCATCATCACTTTCATGTTCCTGACTCGCTTCATCAGTAAGATCATCTTTTCCTGTCAGGTTTCTATCTCCCACCTGGACTCATTACATCCTGGCTCTTTGCTGCTCTACCTCTGACGTCTTCATATATTCGTACAGGTTTTCTCCATCAGTCTCCACCCTGTGTAGTTCTCTATCAGTCTTCACCCTGTGTAGTTCTCTATCAGTCTTCACCCTGTGTAGTTCTCCATCAGTCTCCATTCTGTGTAGTTCTCTATCAGTCTCCACCATGTGTAGTTCACCTTCCATCATGTGTAGTTCTCCATCCTGTGTAGTTTTCTATCAGTCTCCATCCTGTGTAGTTCTCCATCCTGTGTAGTTTTCTATCAGTCTCCACCCTGTGTAGTTCTCCACCAGCCTCCACCCTGTGTAGTTCTCCACCAGTCTCCACCCTGTGTAGTTCTCCACCAGCCTCCACCCTGTGTAGTTCTCCACCAGCCTCCACCCTGTGTAGTTCTCCACCCTGTGTAGTTCTCTATCGGTCTCCACCCTGTGAAAATGTATATGTAAAAATAAATCAAACTTATTTATATATGTATTCAGACCCTTTGCTATGAGATTCAAAATTTAGCTGTTTCCATTGATCATCCTTGATATGTTTCTACAACTTAATTGGAGTCCAATTCAATTGATTGGACATGACTTGGAAAGGCACACACCTGTCGACATGAGGTCCCACAGTTGACAGTGCATGTCAGAGCAAAAACCAAGTTGTGAGGTCGAAGGAATTGTCCATAGGGCTCAGAGACAGGATTGTGTTGTGGAAAAGATCTGGTGAAGGGCACCAAAACATTTCTTCAGCATTGATGGTCCCCAAGAACACAGTGACCTCCATCATTCTTAAATGGAAGAAGTTTGGAACAACCAAGACTCTTCCTAGAGCTGGCCACCTGGCCAAACTGAGCAATCGGGGGAGAAGGGCCTTGGTCAGGCAGGTGACCAAGAACCCGATGGCCACTGACAGAGCTCCAGAGTTCCTCTGTGGAGATGGGAGAACCATCTCTGCAGCACTCCACCAATCAGGCCATTATGGTAGAGTGGCCAGACAGAAGCCACTCCTCAGTAAAAGGTACATGACAGCCCGCTTGAAGTTTGCCAAAAAGGCGCCTAAAGGACTCAGACCCTGAGAAACAAGATTCTCTGGTCTGATGAAATCAAGATTGAACTATTTGGCCTGAATGCCAAGTGTCACATCTGGAGGAAACTTTGCATCATCCCTTCGGTGAAGCATGGTGGTGGCAGAATCATGCTGTGGGGATGTTTTTCAGTGGCAGGGACTGGGAGACTAGTCAGAACAGAAAAAGAACTGTGCAGCGACGCTCCCCATCCAACCGGACAGAGCTTGAGAGGATCTGCAGAGACGAATGGGAGGATTGTGTGTAGATTGATGATCAGAAATAATAATTTTATCAATTTTACAATAAGGCTGTAACCTAGTAAAATGAGGAAAAAGTCAAATATGTGAATACAGGTTTTTAGAAATGTATTATGAATAAAAAACATATCACATTTACATAAGTATTCAGACCCTTTACTTTTTTGTTTTGGTACCCTTACCCAGATCTGTGCCTCGACACAATCTTGTCTCCGAGCTCTGCGGACAATTCCTTTGACCTCATGGCTTGGTTTTTGCTCTGACATGCACTGTCAACTGTAAGAACTTATATAGACAGGTGTGTGCCTTTCCAAATCATGTCCAATCAATTGTATTTACCACAGGTGAACTCCAATCAAGTTGGAGAAACATCTCAATGATGATCAATGGAAACAGGATGCACCTGAGCTAAATTTCGAGTCTCATCGCAAAGGGTCTGAATACTTATGTAAATAGAAATAGGTAGAATACTCACTATTCACGATGATCTACCTCAGAATGTAGCCTTGCATGACAGACTCCTATGTCCTTCTAGAACATGTAGTATTTACACAGAACTGAGGAGTAATTCTACCACAGATGTGGACAGAAAGCTGAGCGTTTGACAATATGTGCTGTTCTGTGAATACATGACACTCAGAGAGCCACTTCAAGAGAATGAACTGCCCGTTGCCATGGTATGTGTATGCATGACTGCAACAGTTTACCATGGTTATGAGTGCTGCATGCCATTGAGGCATGGCTGGGAAATCACCATTGTTCCAGTTGAGTGGTGGAGGGAGAGACAGTTCACACTAGGGAGGCCTGGAGGATAGCAGCACATCCACCAACTCCCTTATAGTGATGTGATCTGGGTTGAAATTCATTATATTCAGTCTTTTTGGCCCAGCCCCGGTGGAACAAGTTTGGAACACCTAAATGATTTAAGTGAAACGTGCCTTCAATAATCCCTAGGTAACTGGTGTGGGGTGAAAACAAGGCATGCAAAACTATACTTTGAATATGCTAGTGTCTCTGAATAGACGAGAACATACACATGTACAGTACCAGTCAAAAGTTTGGACACATCTACTCATTCAAGGGGTTTTCTTTAGAATATTAGTGAAGACATCAACACTATGAAATAACAAATATGGAAACATGTAGTAACCAAAGACATGTTAAACAAATCAAAATATATTTTATATTCTTCAAAGTAGCCACCCTTTGCACACTCTTGGCATTCTCTCAACCAGCTTCATGAGGAATTATTTTCCAACAGTCTTGAAGAATTTCCCACATATGGTGAGCACTTGCTGGCTGCTTTTCCTTCACTCTGCAGTCCAACTCATCCCAAACCATCTCAATTGGGTTGAGGTCGGGTGATTGTGGAGGCCAGGTCATCTAATGCAGCACTCAATCACTCTCCTTCTTGGTCAAATAGCCCTTACACAGCCTGGAGGTGTGTTTTGGGTTATTGTCCTGATGAAAAACAAATGATAGTCCCACTAAGCGTAAACCAGATGGGATGGTGTATCGCTTCAGAATGCTGTGGTAGCCATGCTTGTTAAGTGTTACCAGCAAAGCAACCCCACGCTTCACTGTGGGAACCACAAATGCAGAGATCATCCACGTACCTACTCTGCGTCTCAGAAAGACATGGCGGTTGGAACCAAAAATCCCAAATTTGGACTCAGACCAAAGGACAGATTTTCACCGGTCTAATGTCCATTGCCCGTGTTTTTTGTCCAAAGCAAGTCTCTTCTTATTGGTGTCCTTCTTGGTTTCTTTGCAGCAAATCAAGCATGAAGGCCTGATTCACTCAGTCTCCTCTGAACAGTTGATGTTGAGAGGTGTCTTTTTTTTAACCTTTATTTAACTAGGCAAGTGTTAAGAACAAATTCTTGTTACTTGAACTCTGTAAAGCATTTATTTGGGCTGCAATCTAAGGTGCAGTTAACTCTAATGAACTTCTCCTCTGCAGCAGAGTTAAAACTGGGTCTTCCTTTCCTGTGGCAGTCCTCATGAGACAGTTTCATCATAGCGCTTTCTATTTTATTTTTTTAAATCGACTGCACTTGAAGAAACTTTAAAAGTTCTTGAAATTTTCCGCATTGACTGACCTTCATGCCTTGGTCTTTTACCAAATCGGGCCATCTTCGGTATACCACCCCTACCTTGTCACAACTCAACTGATTGTCTCAAACGCATTAAGGAAAGAAATTCCACAAATTAACAAGGCACACCTGTTAACTGATATGCATTCCAGGTGACTACCTCATGAAGCTGGTTGAGAGAATGCAAAGTGTGTGCAAAGCTGTCAAGACAAAAGGGTGGCTACTTAGAATATTCTCAAATATATTTTGATTTGTTTAACACTTAGCTTACATGCTTCCATGTGTTATTTCATAGTTTTGATAACTTCACTATTATTCTACAATGTAGAAAATAGTAAAAATAAAGAAAAACCCTGGAATGAGTAGGGGCATCCAAACTTTTCACTGGTGCGGAACTAACAAACTGTTGGTGATGTAGGCTGAAACGTGTACAGAAAGTAAAATGTGAAAAGACAAATGAGAACAAAAGATTGAAATGTGTTTTAATAACTTTAAAAATTTATTCAGTTTCAGTGCTTCCATTTAAAAATAAATAGATGGTATGATCTCAAAGAAATAGTCAAATGAACAGGGATGGGAAGTACACACACAAATAGTGATTAATGACAATATAATATTTTAGTAGACAAAAACACTAACATACAAAAGATCTATAAAAAATAAATCAAATGCAGAAAATTTTAATCAAGTACTCTATATATTTTTGGAGACGGCAGTATTAGTGAAGGAAGGACCCATTCTTAAATCTTAGTGTTTGGTTTCAGTTCAGGAAAGGTTTCTCAGTTTGGAGTGCACAGGAGTTCAGTTATGAAAAATATACCATCTTCCTTCTGCAATACATTTTGAATGCCCTTTTAAAGTTGAATTCCACTTTCTGTAATCAGTGAGTAAAGTGCACATGCAACACTTAGTTGTTCTTGAGGCCAACATACGGTATCTAATAATAAGCACTTGGACAGAGAAAAAAATAAAATGGTGGCAGTGTTTGTTGACACCTTTCAGGAATGTTCTTTAATGTCGGTAGGTAAATAACTAGACCACAGTCCCACAGAGTGACCCATTATGAATATATTAAATACTGTCATTCAAACCGGTTACAGCAGAACACACACACACACACACACTCTTCAGAACAAGAGCATGCAGCTCTCTGGGGGAGGGGAGAAAAGCTGGCTTAGCAGGGTTGGGGTCAATTTCATCAATTCAGGAAGTAAACAAAAATACAAATTTCATTTTACTTCCTGAACTGATTGAATTGGAATTAATTTACCCCACCCATGGTGGGTAGCCGATCACTCATGTGGTAGAAGGGAGGGGGTACATTGCATGATAAAAGCCTTTGAAACATGATGAGTGGAGTGCACCTTTATACAGGAAGTAGTGCCTAGTGGAGAGAAATGACTAGCTCTAGCTATACGCCATACCGATTCATGTAATGTTAAGATGAAAAACACATCAGCGCCGATTACTGTATAACCAACCAGTTTTCCATTAAAAAAAAATAACAAAAACGTACAAAATAAGCATCATGACATCTTCGAAGAGTACCAAAGCCTATTGTTCCCTGCACGTCTTTACCCCCTCGTTTTAAAGGCCTAAAGGAGACTAGATGAGTAGTTTAAAAACAATCGTCACCATTCTACATCCCAGATAGACAGTGCTACGACGGGCTGCACTGCGCAAGTTTAGAAGAGTTTGAATAAATAGACAGTTGATAGTAGCAGTATGATGCTTGTAGAAGGCCAGCGGATGGTCTGGGAGCCCAGTAACAAACAGGAGACAGTTCAGAGCAGCACATTGGACAGAGTGAACGGGAGAGGCAAAGTTGGCGATGCTTGTCTGGTAGCTAGTTATACTGGAGATTGATTTGTTGCAGAATACTGGTCCTAGAAGTCCTAAAAGAACGTAAACTGGTCATCTCAGGTCAGATTTTGAAGTGGAGAGATTGAGAACCACCTACCCCCTCCAACAAGAGAGGAGGATGGGGGGGTTGAATGGGTCATAGTGTGAGAGAACCCCCCCCACCCACTCAAATGGACTCAAACAAGAGAGGGAAGCCGTAGCGTATTTTGCTGTAGCAGAGCTCAACCATTTCAGTGCCAAACCAATAAATACTTCAAGTAAAAAGACATCCACCACATGAAAAAATGACACATGCTTCTCTTAGTCTTTAGAAAAACAGAACCGAATGAATCCATCAACGAACAACCTGAACAGAACACATGGAGATCCCGACAGATGACAATGTCACTGGCAGGCCACCAGTACATGTATCCATTGATACATGCCCCCACAGTGTCAACTGAAGGAGCCACGTGTCTGGCCATCCTTGATAGAGGGGGAGTTTCATTGGCTGTGGACGTCAATGCAGTCTATCCAGCAGAGCATGGTGGAATGGACCCTAGGAGGGGTTCCCCAGGGTGAGTTCCAGGGGCCTCCCCAGATTATTTCCCGCACTTCTTTGGCACAGTGGTTCTTTTGGCCTGCCACAGGTGGTTGTGGATGGTGATGGCGTCTATGCTAACCGACACTGTCTTGGCAGGGATGACAGTGAACTGCTTGCGGTCCGAGCTGTACTTGTAAAGCTTGTCGATCATCTTCTTGCTAATGCTCTTGGGGCCCGTGCCGGTCAGCTTGAGGATCTCCTCCGTGTCTGGGAAGTAGGAGTAGACCCCCCGGAACTGGCAGCCCCCATCCCTGAACAGAATCATCAGGTGGTGTGCATCTACTCTCTCCAGCTCCTGGGATCAGACAGAGGAAGGAGGAGGAGGGGTGTTAGCACTGGTTCTGGAGTGCTTGGTAATAGCATTTAACAGCACAACTTGTGGAATAGACACCAGCTGGAATGAGATTTTAACCAATCAGCATTCAGGATTAGAACCACCTGTTTTATAATAGTAAGATGATAATTCACCTCTAGAAGGGTGTTCTTCTGGGGTTCGTTGACTTTGCCAGCGAGGCAGCAATGGGAGATGGCATTGAAGATGATTGGCTTGTTGGACTTGGAACTGGGCTCCCTGAACAGCTTGGGACCTGAGGACAGTGGAAAGACAGGTCTTAACATTAGATGTTAACATACACGGAGACACGAGGAGAAAGTGAGCAGCACAATGGCTTAATGGGAACATTATAGGGGCGTGTAATAGCTTGATATGCTAAAGGTGGTGACTTGTACTGACCAGTGTATTCTGCCATGGAGGTGATGGAAGACGCAGTGGAGCCGTTGTCCCAGTCTCTCTCAGTGTTCCGACTGGCGTTCCGACTCAGGCCTGGGAACGACTCCACAGACTCACCCCTGGCAACGGACAGCAGAGAAAAGAGGTTTTAAATTGTCAAACAGAACACACAAAAACTCACAACCACCCACACATTTGGGTTACTTACCGTTGGGAGCCTGGCCCTCCAGAGTTGACGCTGTCTGCCTCGGTGGTGGCAGCGGAGGCCAGGGACAGACTAGAGCCTGACTGGACACTGCTCAGGTTGTCAGCTACAGAGAACCAAAACAGAGACGCTATCTTAGTGTAGCTAACTCTTCCCATTACGCTACTATCGACACACACAGAAATGCATGACCGCAATATCGGCAATATTGTCTCAATGATAATTGAGATGAATAAAATGTGGCCTAGATGAAGGAGAACCAGTGTCAGCAGGGTTTTTCCTCCAGCCCAGCTGGATCAGATATGTTAGTACAGCAGTGGTGTAAAAGTCCCTCTGGGACACCAGTTAGAAACCCCTGGACTAGAAAGTTGTTTCTTACGTGTGGAAGAAGAGCCCTTGGAGGAGAAGGTGTCGCTAGAGATCTCCTCTCTGCTGAACGCAGACTTGGGTCTGTGAGTCTGGTGACTGGGTTTCTTGGGCTTGGTCTTGGCAGTCTTGGGCTTGGCGGGGCTGCCCAGGCCCTGTTCCTCCATCAGCTCCTGCTGCTTCCTCCTCAGATACTGCTCCTTGATGAGCTCCCTACGGGCCTTCTCCTCCTCCTTCCTCATCCGGTCCTCCTCCGCCTTCCGCCTAGGGGGAGACAAACCACAGGCTCAACAACTGCTGCATTTGAATAGACGGAGTCACAATGTATTTAAAATGCATCTCAAGTGTCAACACACTTTAGAAGGTCCTGTGTTAGAATGTCCTCTACCGCAGGGCAGAAGAGGAATGCCGTTGCTCTCGTCTGCGTTTTCAATGAGTCAATATTCAAGGTAAATAGAACAGATACACTAATGTTCCAAACATGTGACTATTGTGGGAGGGTTGTGGTGGTGTTGCTGTTACGGTAGTGCTTGGACATGGTCTTATCCTACCTGAACAGTAAGTCTTGTCTAACAGACAGTTTTGATTTGGTTGTAGAGGCAATGTTCGTTACCTGGCCTCCTCCCGTTTTTGTTCCGTCTCAGCCTCCAGCTGCATTTTTCGTAGCCGGGCCTCCTCAGTCTTCTTCTGCTGCCTTATTAGAAAAGCTGCTCTCTTCTTAGCCAGTTCATCCTCTGCCTTCTGTTCATCCTGCAGCACAAAAAGTAACACTTCATCAATACTGGTATCAATTTCCTCAATTCAATACAACTTAATTTATGCCAAACGATTGCCTGCTGTGTATCCTCCCCTCCTGCCCTTTTTCTACATTAGTGGCTAGTAAGAGGTACTTTCGATTTTTTCAGTAATGGAGAATTTCATACTATTCCTTTCAAGACAATTTTGTACAACTATAAAAACAATGTAATTTCTTGCCCTGTCCTGTTTGCGGTCATTGAATTTGGTGCTTTTCATGTTATAATCAATAGACCTTCACCCAGACATAAAATGACTGAAGTAGAACACATCTTGTCTATATATACACACACAGAATGTAAAAAGACTACATTTCAAATGTACCTTGAAGAAGAATCCCAGGCCAGACTTCTGTTCCCCTTCCTCCCCATCCATGGTGCTGTCCTGCCCCCCGTCTCCCTCCATCTCTTCTGGGTCCTTCAGGTCTGACAGGTCCACCTCGATCAGGGGGGCTTTGCTCCTCGACACCTCCTCCGAGGGGATGTTCTCCTTCCCCGAGCCGTCGGAGGAGTTCAGCTCCCCCTCCCTCAGGGTACTGGACAGGCACGGCTCAAAGGACACTTCTGGGGTGACGACCACTGGGTCGATACGGGCCGCTGTGCGCAGGTTAGCCTCATCGTGGAGCCTGAAGGTGGCACTACGTCCAGGCTTGTCCTGCCCACTGATTGTCTCTCCACCTGCGGAGGGGGTTCTGGAGCTGATGTCGGGGTGGTCTGCCCTGGGAGACCTGCCCCCAGGAAACTGCCTCAGGTGAGGCAGGGTCTCCAGGCTGTGGGAGGGGGTGATAGCCCTGCTTGATGCCAGGCCCGGCCTGCCGTGCTCTTTGGCCAGCTTCAGCTCTGAGGGCTTGGTCCTGGGGCCACGGGCCGAACTCAGCTTGGGGGGTTTCCTGGATGGAGCGGTGCCGGTGGTTGGTGCGCCGCTGCCCAAATCCACAAAGTGGACGGCAGGTCGGGTCTTGGGTTCAGATCCGCTGGTCTTCTCGTTGACCGAGCAGGGAGACGGGACCCTGGGAGGGGACTGGACGTTCTGTTTCATCAGCAGCTCCTGCTGGAGGGAAAGCTGCATCATCTGCTGCTGGATGCTGCCGATGGCGTCATTCAGCATCTCAATGGAGTGGTTACACTCATCCAGGTCCAGCTCTTCATCCAGCAGCAGACCCGGACTACAGCTGCCCTTCTTGTCCACTGTCTCTAAGGCATCTGGGACCGGCGAGGTGGCAGACTCAGTCTCTTTGGCCCCTCTCAGAACGTCCACGCAAGAGTCGTCTTTTGAGCCTCCCCCTTTGTCCCCATTGAGTTCTTCTTTGCAGTAGTCTGTTTTGAGCGGGTGGGGCAGGGTGTCGCTCTTACCCTTCTTAACGATGTGCAGAAAGGCAGCCTTACCAAGCTTCTGTCTCTGCCTGGCTGACAGCATCTCCATCTTCTTCTTCTGGTGCTCGATGGCCTTCCTCTTCTCCTCTAGCTGCATGTGGAGCTGAACCAGCTCAGAAGCCAGCATGTTGGTCCCCCCGTCTCCCCGCCCCCCCTGGGGCATGGAGGGGCTCTGGTCCATCTTCAGCCTCCGGGAGGTGGGCAGGGGCCCGCTGCACTCAGAGCCATCCGGGGTGGTCCTTTGGGAGCTGGAGGCACTGGTTCGCAGGTCCTGGCTGCTGCCAAAGCGCTGCTGGGCCTTGCGCTCAGCGAAGCTGGTCATGCGTACACTTCCGCTGGCTAGGCTGCTGGCCTGGGAGTGGGTGCTGAGACAGGGGCTCGAGCGACCGCTACTACAATCATCCCCTTTGTCCTTGTCCCTCTTTTCTTTCACCTTCAGATCCTCCATAAGCTTGGCTGACTCCTCCTCCTCATCAAATGTCTTCCTGGGCCTGGTTGGGTCCTTGGTGGTGAGGGCTTCATCAAGGTCTTCATCATGAGCCTCATCCAGGTCTGGCTCCTGCCAAGGCTTCTGGTCTTCGCTGTCAGAGTGGAGGTAGAAGCCACCTGCTGGAACTCTGGAGTCAGGGTCCACACTGCTTGTGACCATGGGATTGAAGGCCCCCTGTCCCTGGAGTGGCCCAGCCAGTGAGGTCTCAGTAGATAAGTCAAACTCCCCACTAGATGCAGGAGTGTAGGTCCGGTTTAGGCCGGTGGGAGTTTTCCTCCTGGCCGACGCCACAAGTTCAGGTCCCCCTTCTACTCTCCGGATAGAACCCCCTCCCCGCGATCGACCCACCTCCCCGCTCTCCTCCTCCTTGTTCAGGTATACAGACTTCTCTTTCGCCGATTTCAACACAGCAGGCATCAGAGGTTCTAAATAAGAACAATCGTTGGGCTCGGCCCCAGCAGTTTGCTGCGTCACCTCTCCCTGACTGGGAAGAGAGGCTGACGCGTCTGTCCTCATCACGGCCACAAGCGCCTCCTCTATATTGACGTTTCCCAGAAGGCCGTGACCGTTGACTCGGCGGGGGGCGGGAACCTGGTGTTTGGGGGTGAGGTTGGCTACGTTAGAGGCCAGACTATCTTTACTGATGGAGCGGGCCAGACTCACACTGTCACCAGAGGCAATGTCAGCATCGCTGTCAGTGGCTGAGATGCCAAATGTGTACGGGTTGAGCGTAGACGTCGGCCTAGAGAAAGAGGGGAAGAAGTGAGATGCACAACATTGGACATCAAGAAGAAAAGGGTTTGTTTTAATTACAAAATGACCAAATCTCTGAAACATGCATTGATTGTAAAACATTTCAGAGCAAGAAGGGAAGTCAGTGTTATTGTCATAGTACACCTCTGTCTCCTGTCAGACCAAGCCTGCACTGAGCCTCGTGGATGTTTGTTCTCCAAGGAGTTGGAGCGGTTTCTGAGGCCTAGATACACAGACAACATAGATCACACAGCTACCTACAATGCAGAACAGAAAAGCCATCTCTTGAAATATGAGCTGTAATAATATTCCACTATAATAAAAACTACACAGCCATCAGAAAGGGCTAAATGTAACTTGTATAAAACTATGGATAGTTTTTAGTAGTCTTCTATAATAAATGATAACTGTGGTGTTGTGTGGTGCCCTCACCTGATCCGTCCTCTGCCTGCTGCTGTCTCTGCCTTAGGGGGAGGAGTGGGTGGGAGAGGCTGAAGGCTTCCCCAGGACCTCCCTTGTTACTGAAAATAATTAAAACGGCACAAGCCACTTAGATTACCTACCAAGTCCACAATAATCTTTTAGCAGTACCGTAGCAGTCAACTTTCACGATCCATCTTTGCAGGATATCTCTAAGCAGCAGATCAAATTCCAATTCCATAGGTCTTAATATATTATTTCTTGGCAAATGTTAATTCATTCAGAAGGTCTTAAGTACCAACACAGTTTTAGAGATTAGTTCCTCTTACACCTTTAGTAAAGCAGATTAACCCCACATTCTCTACAACATTATCGGTCTCGTATTCTCACAGGGAATCACTGGAGATTTTATTGCTTGCATTTTTAAGAATCATAAGTGCAAACTAAGCAACAAACATCTAGTCTTTTCTCCATAACCACAGACCTTACAGGCAAACAACCAGTCAGTTGACATTATGACCTTTGCCCATCTGACCTACTGTCCCTTTAATCCAATCAGCTACTCTTTGACCATCCCTCTGAACAACCAGCACATGATAAGCAATGGTCTCTGAAATGGTGGTGGTATTACAAAGCTATCAATGTATTTGTTTTCAACAAGGCTGGATGTACTGTGAAACATCAATTCATTAACATTGATAAACACAGTGTAGGACAAAGCAAAGGTAGAAAGTGGTGGGCTGGAAGCCAAGAGGTGAGAGAACAGTATCAACACTAGCATATAAAAAAATATCTCTTCATCCCTGTCTAGCTAACTAGGAGAGAAATAAACAGGTTGATGAAATGAGAAGGGTGGGTGGACAGAGAGGAAGGAGAAACTTACAGAGGGTCAGAGCCTTCAGCAGCGTACAGGGAGTACCTGCCATCAGGGCTGCTCTGGGCAGAAACAGACAGCGAGGCCTCTGGGATGCCAGGGGTAACCTGAAAGCTGCGCTTGGTGGCGTTGGAGATGGGCACTGAGGGGCGGGCACTCTTCGGCTGAGCCATGGCTCGGGCTGTTGTGAGAGAAGTGGATAGGTGTCAATCAAAACAGAGGTGGGTAACAGGTGGAGAATTTGATAATGTAATGTACTTAATGTATAATGTACTTAAACTGATCATCCTACCGATCCTCGACTTCGGCGATGTCGTTTACAAAATAGCTTCCAACACTTTACTCAACAAATTGAATGCAGTCTATCACAGTGCCATCCGTTTTGTCACCAAAGCCCCATATACTACCCACCACTGCGACCTGTACGCTCTCGTTGGCTGGCCCTCGCTTCATACTCGTCGCCAAACCCACTGGCTCCAGGTCATCTACAAGTCTTTGATAGGTAAAGCCCCACCTTATCTCAGCTCACTGGTCACCATAGCAGCACCCACCCGTAGCACGCGCTCCAGCAGGTATATCTGGTCACCCCCAAAGCCAATTCCTCCTTTGGCTGCCTTTCCTTCCAGTTCTCTGCTGCCAATGACTGGAACGAACTGCAAAAATCACTGAAGCTGGAGACACATATCTCCCTCACTAGCTTTAAGCACCAGCTGTCAGAGCAGCTCACCGATCACTGCACCTGTACATATGCCATCTGTAAATAGCCCATCCAACTACCTCATCCCAATACTGTATTTATTTATCTTGCCCCTTTGCACCCCAGTATCTCTACTTGCACATTCATCTTCTGCACATCTATTCACTCCGGTGTTTAATTGGTATATTGTAAATACTTTGCCACCATGGCCTATTTATTGCCTTACCGCCCTTATCTTACCTCATTTGCAGACACTGTATATATACACTTTTTCTACTGCATGTTTGTTTATTTCATGTGTAACTCCGTGTTGTTGTATGTGTCGAACTGCTTTGCTTTATCTTGGCCAGGTCGCAGTTGTAAATGAGAACTGCATATTTTAACTTCTGGTCAAGTTCATCCAAAATCAATTATATTATGATCAGCTAAATCTAAACACTATATATTAGACTATTGACATTGCATGGGGCTCATTTACACATTTGCATTGAAATGTCATTGGAAGAAATGAAAATAAAGACACTCCAGTTGAACCACATGTTCTATAAGGAAGAAGTCCTAAAGTACTCCTTTTCCCTGTCCTGCAGGTTCAACAGATGTGTTGATCCATCCCATTCAGACCACAACACACCCATAGAGATGATCCTCACCATCTCTCAACTCCTCCGTCCTGGGTTGGACAAACTCTGGCTTGACGGTCTCAAACCACCAGAAGAGCTCAGCGATGAACACCATCACATTGTGCTGAGTAGTGAAAACAAGAACCACGTTAGAGAAACTCAACTACAATGACATACAACATGTTACCAAAACCATCAATGAATCAAGTGCTGCCTTAGAAACACAGAAAAACTAAATCCTCAAAGTTAGTGACAGGGGGAAAAAACACAGCTACAGTGACAACACAGCTACAGTGACAGGGAAAAACACAGCTACAGTGACAGGGAAAAACACAGCTACAGTGACAGGGAAAAACACAGCTACAGTGACAGGGAAAAACACAGCTACAGTGACAGGGAAAAACACAGCTACAGTGACAGGGAAAAACAGTGAAAACCAGCTACAGTGACAAATACCAAAGGACTTATTTACCTTGAGAACCAGTGGAGAGTAAAGCATGTCTTCCATGGTTAGGTAGAAGCTCTTGTTGAGATATTCATTTGAGAACTGCTTGAGCAGCTGGATGTTGTATAGACTGTCAGCTATGGAGGTCACCTCCTTCAGACAGATATCTGATAGACAGAGGTCAAAAAGGTCAGGATGGAGCTCATTGACCTGATGTTTAGAAATGTCACATGCAACCCTCCTTGGCAGTCAGGGCACAACACAGATTTAATGTCTAATGTCCACAACATAGATCTGGAGTAGAGCTAAATAGGCCATTTCAATTACAAAACAGATTAAAGACATGATTTTACTGATTGTTTGAGGTCAGACAAATTTGGGATTCCTGACCAATCAGGGAGATAATAGGATAGATTTAACATCTAATGAAACCCCAGTTTGTTGAGGACAGATGTCATCCCATGATGTACCATGGAGCTTCATGTGGTCGGGGCAGTAATAGTGGACCACGGTGAGGAGGGCGGCGCCGTCACACACGTCCCTCATCAGATCCTCCAGCAGGGGGAAGAAGGGCAGCTGGCGGCCCAAGGCATGCTCCCTGCGGTACCTCACCTGACCACCAGGGGGAGGGAGAGAGTCAGAGGGGAATACAAAGAGATAAGGCTGGTTTATTAGGCTCCAATCCAGAGGAGAATGACTGCCCCCTCTCACTTAAGCTACTAAATTCAAGGCCGACCACAGTACTGCAGACATTGTTTGCAGAAAATGATCCCCTATTACAATGATGGAGAAAATGGCAATCTGTGGACAATCTTCATGTAAATAAATACACATTTTCGAAGACAATCATGGTACCAATAACTGCTTCTATTACACCAGATGTCCTTGAACAGATTATAAAAATCGCACACACAAGAAGTTAAGGATAATTGAGATGCTAATGGCAGCCTGCAGTACCCCGGTCAGACTTCAACTTGAAATATTCAATGAGGGGGCAGCACTGAGCTAGCCAGCAACGTAACTTCCTGGAGTAGCTCAAACTGCGAACACATGTTATGTCTACAAAAATCTCCAATATGATACGCCATCTTAACAGACTTCCTTGGCTTCAAATGCGCTATCGAGTCTTCACATATGTATGAATGGTGTCACGTGATCCATGGCTTTATTCAGTCATATACACAGTCATGGCCTACATCATATAGCCTAGTGCTTATTCAGTGGAAGGCCATGTTTAGAAGGATGAAAATGTCATGACTAGAGCAGACATGATGCCCTGGTGAAAAACACAGAATAATTTCTGTTCTAGATAATGAACTTCTATCTGAATTAATTCAGTGGCATTCCCTGAATAAGCCCCTGTCTGTGTTTAGGTGGGTGGAGATGAGTGGGGTGGTCCTTTATAGCAGGGATTCACAAACGTTTTGGGGCCAGAGACCCCTTTTGTGATGGCAAGTTCATTAGGGACCCCCTCATAATCAGAACACAACTCGAGTGAGATAAAAATAGCATACAAGAGTTGTACTATGTCTCGGGCCCTGGGAAGGAACATTTTAAATCCCTTGGCATCAGAGAGAAAACTGTGCAGTTTTCAAGCTACATTAATATCCTGTAATTCTACACATTTTGCCACGAGGAAGAGAGAACTTAGCCATTTTAAAACTTAAATTACAGTGCATTTATGAAAAAAAAGGGCTGGGGGGGGGGGGATACAAGTATTGAGTTGAAAAATGTACAATTGGTGAAGTTCTGTTGATACCAATATCCCTGTGAGCCTCCCAGGACCATGTTGTAAGGTTAAGAAAATTAATATTGTTCGTATACAATTTCACTGTTTAACACCTGCTAAACTTATTCCACGGATTACTTGAACAAAAATGTGTTTCATCTGTTAGATTTTTTGGGGGATCTGGCCACGGACCCCCTGCAGACCCCACTTTGAGAACCCCTGCTTTATAGAGCGGTGATATGGAGCCATGGTTGGCCTGACACCCACCGACCCCTCTCTGGGAATGCTGTGTCAGCATAGTCAAACCAGGCCACTGGCACAAGGGAGGAACACATGGGAATCACTGGCCCACTTCTGCTGGCTAACGGTGTTGTGGAACCCTCACTGAGTTAGCCTATTGAGTTGATCACTGCTGTACTCTACTAGCCAGGCCAGTACGGTACTTATGGCTCCAACTGAACCATACTAAACATTTACTGCAACAATTAACCATGTTACTACACGCACTGTCTGCAATCTGACTACACATTTTTAGGGCAACTACGATAATATAACACACCTCGAATACTATTCTGACAACATTATGCTAATTCTACACGGGTAACTAACTACCATAATACAAAACACTTAGTTGAAGTCGGAAGTTTACATACACTTAGGTTATAGTCATTAAAACTAATTTGTCAACCACTCCACAAATTTCTTGTTAACAAACTATAGTTTTGGCAAGTCGGTTAGGACATCTACTTTGTGCATGACACAATACATTTTTCCAACAATTGTTTACAGAAAGATTATTTCACTTATAATTCACTGTATCACAATTCCAGTGGGTCAGAAGTTTACATGCACTAAGTTGACTGTGTCTTTAAACAGCTTGGAAAATTCCAGAAAATTATGTCATGCTTTAGAAGCTTCTGATAGGCTAATTGACATAATTTGAGTCAATTGGAGGTGTACCTGTGGATGTATTTCAAGGCCTACCGTCAAACTCAGTGCCTCTTTGCTTGACATCATGGGAAAATCAAAAGAAATCAGCCAAGGCCTTTAGAAAAAAACATTGTAGACCTCCACAAGTCTGGTTCATCCTTGGGAGCAATTTCCAAACACCTGAAGGTACCGCGTTCATCTGTACAAACAATAGTACGCCAGTATAAACACCATGGGACCACGCAGCCATCTTACCGCTCAGGAAGTTCTGTCTCCTAGAGATGAACGTACTTTGGTGCGAAAAGTGCAAATCAATCCCAGAACAACAGCATAGGACCTTGTGAAGATGCTGGAGGAAACGGGTACAAAAGTATCTATATCCACAGTAAAACGAGTCCCTATATCGACATTACCTGAAAGGCCGCTCAGCAAGGAAGATGCCACTGCTCCAAAACCGCCATAAAAAAGCCAGACTATGGTTTGCAACAGCACATGGGGAAAGAGATCGTGCTTTTTGGAGAAATGTCCTCTGGTCTGATGAAACAAAAATAGAACTGTATGGCCATAATGACCATCGTTATGTTTGGAGGAAAAAGGGGGAGGCTTGCAAGCCAAAGAATACCATCCCAACCGTAAAGCACGGGGGTGGCAGCATCATGTTGTGGGGGTGCTTTGCTGCAGGAGGGACTGGTGCACTTCACAAAATAGATGGCATCATGAAAAAGGAAAATTATGTGGATATATTGAAGCAACATCTCAAGACATCAGTCAGGAAGTTAAAACTTGGTCACAAATGGGTCTTCCAAATGGACAATGACCCCAAACATACTTCCAAAGTTGTGGCAAAATGGTTTAAGGACAACAAAGTCAAGGTATTGGAGTGGCCATCACAAAGCCCTGACCTCAGTCCCATAGAAAATTGGTAGGCAGAACTGAAAAAGCATGTGCAAGGATCCTACAAACCTGACTCAGTTACACCAGCTCTGTCAGGAGGAATAGGCCAAAATTCACCCAATTAATTGTGGGAAGGTTGTGGAAGGCAACCCAAAACGTTTGACCCAAGTTAAACAATTTAAAGGCAATGCTACCAAATACTAATTGAGTTTATATAAACTTCTGACCCACTGGGAATGTGATGAAAGAAATAAAAGCTGAAAGAAATAAAGTGGTGATCCTAACTAACCTAAGACAGGGACTTTTTACTAGGATTAAATGTCAGGAATTGTGAAAAACTGAGTTTAAATGTATTTGGCTCAGGTGTATGTAAACTTCCGACTTCAACTGTATCTCAAACACTATTCTGACACCATTATGCTAATTCTGTAAGGGTAACTGGAGAACAACTAGACAACCAGGACTAAAGGTTTCCCATCCACCCTACAGAAGGGAGAGGTCTACAGAGGATAAGGACTACTGGAACTGTACCACTATGGAGGGCTCCAGCTCCTCTGGCTCCAGCATGCATTGGGCCAAGGCGTGCATGAAATCAAACTGAGACACACACAGACAGCAGAGAGTAAGAATGAGACCTTGGGCAAGTAGAAAGACACCATGAGAGGCCAGGGAGAGACCACATGGGCATAGCAGACAGACAGCATAGGAGGGGTGGGCATGACAGAGTTTGCGGGCACAGGTGGCAATGGCGCCAACATCTCAGCACAAGGAAAGCAGGGGCTGAGAGATGTATTCACGGCTCTCTCGCTCTCACCCAGACATCTCTTCACACACTGTCACTCTCTCAGACAAACACACCATCTATCATGATTGCACATAGTCTGCAGGGGCTTGAAATGAAAGGTCCAAAATGTATTTCAGCAAATTACCAAAACCACTGGACAACAACATTGTGACATTCTTAACAAAGATACCAGCCTTCTCCCACTGGCTGGCTGACTCACTG
The DNA here is from genome assembly GCF_016432855.1 of Salvelinus namaycush. Lineage (NCBI taxonomy): Eukaryota > Metazoa > Chordata > Actinopteri > Salmoniformes > Salmonidae > Salvelinus > Salvelinus namaycush. The sequence continues at coordinate 37,711,636 of NC_052324.1, read as the reverse complement.
GCTACAAGCAGCACAGAATGGGCTTGGATGAGCCACGATGGTGTGGTGTGCACATCGACACAGAACTATGCGTGCAAGAGGGAGGGGGGATTACTAGCAGCCAACTTACAGGTACTAGTTTCCAATACCATTTGGAGGGAGACTATCCAAGTAGCAGGGAAGGGGGGTGGGGGGGCAGACAGGAAGAATAGGAGCAAAAGGGTCAATAGGTCAGAGGTCACAGACAGGATTGGATCTGCTTCCGGGTTAAGGGTTAGGAGAAAAAGTTCAATCAGGATTCAACCCCAACTGGCAGGAAATAAAGAGCTCTGTAGACTTGGACCACGTCTCTGTTGAAAAGGATGTCATCTCCATGAGACTAATCTGAATAAATACAAATAAATAGGCTTTTAAACTTCAATTATTCTTGCAATGTGTCCTGGAGGCATGGACTGCAGCCCAGAGACTTGATGCATCGAGAGAAGCAATCACCCGTAAGGATGCATCAAAATATCTCCATGGGGGCCATTTTGGCTCTAGCGCTTCAGTTTCCTTGTTCTCTCTCTATGGGAGTGCCATGAGATCTGTGGGGCTCCAGCCTTACCTTCTGGTGACTGGGAGACTCCAGCGGTTGCTGCTTGACCTTCAGCTCTCTCTCTGTGATCTCCCTCATCTTCAGGTTCACCTGGAACAAAAGCAACATTCACTCAGTTCTTTAGAGCTCTATTTTCTGAATGTCTCAGGCTCATGATTGATGTAGGCTGCTGACAGACAACTGTATGTTACGGAGTCCCCAAGAAAGAGTTTGTGTTCCCACCATACCTTGTTGATCCAGAAGACCATGGCGTCCTCCAGGTCAAAGGGCAGCTCCTTGGAGGCGCTAAAGGTGGAGAAGCGTTTGACGCAGGCCACCACCTTCTCTATGCTGATCATCTCCACAGTGTAGGCCATCATTAGGGCATCGATCATGGGCATGTGGGCACTCTGGAGGAAGGATGAGAGGGCACAGATTAGGTCAGAAAAACAAACGCTGTAAAGGTAGGTCATCGTGGGGGCATACAGTAGGTCTAGTTCAGTATAGAAAACACCAGGGTATTGCTCAAGCATGGCTATGTCGTTACTGTGTGGTGGCAGGCCGAGCCAGAACAACAATCACGTTATGCCAAAAATCAGGGCATCGACTATGGGCACAGGACACTGTGAGAGGAGAGATGGGAAAGAACAGGTCACAAGACAAACACCATTTACAGTTGAACATCAGGGCATCGATCATGGGCATGTGGGCATTGTGGATGGGTGGGTAGAGACAGAATTTAAAATAAAAAAATAAAATAGGGAACATGAGGACATGATGCCCACAGAACAGTATAATTAAGGGATGACTGGACAATCCTCAGGGTATAAAACAAGGACGCAGCTAGAAATAAACTGCCATGTCGGCTTTGTATCCTCGTCTCCTGACCGTCTGACCTCACTGATGTACTACAGATGATCCTTATCCAATAGAAAGACTCAGGGAGGAACCCCCCCTCACCATGACATTAGAGATCACTTCAGTCTCCATCTGTCTAATCAATCAGCCTTAATACCTCACACAGGGGGACAGAGGTGACCTAACACACAGATAATGATCTCAACCACGGTTTGGAAAAAAGACTGTTGCATCATGCATCATTATCTGTGTAGTAGTTCACCTCTGTCCCCCTGTGTGAGGTATTAAGGCCGAATACAGGCGGTTGACATCAACAATCCTTATAGAACATTAAAAAAAAGTAATCAAATAAAGAGATTCCGCAATCCAAAGAAAGGATAGGCGGGAGGCTAGACAGCCTGCCATGCCGCTTTGTGGACAATTACTCCCACTGTTAGGGCGGGGAGACAAGTATCTCGTCAGTATATCCATAGTCTTAGGCAGGAGTATAATTCCCTGAAATGTGACCTATGAATCTAGGTGTGCAGTTAACACAGTACACCTTAGCCTAGCCAGTTAGAGCATGCCTGACCCGAAACACACTGCTGAGAACAAGAACACACACACAGACAGCTTCCAGCACTAATCCTACTGAGGGAAATGGAGGACAGATCCTGATTAGCTCACAATAGGAAAGGAGAACAGCTATTCAGAGCCCTCAGTGATAGGCCCCAACGATGTTACACAAGCATTACTTAACACTCAGCCTCAGATCCCTACTAATGAGGCATAAGCAACACACACACACCACTGCCTGAGATTTTTTTTTTTATTATTATTATTTTTTTTTTTTAAACACGCACCTTTCCACCTAGCAACTAGCTAGATGTAGACTATTTCAAAAACAGGACGCTGTGTCTCTTAAGTCAAAGAAGAGGGACTTAAAAAGATGAAGAAAACAGCCTGACTGATGTGCTTGAGTTACGACACAATGAATATGCCAGAAACACACACACCCTTCGTCTTCCCCAAACCTGTCAGAGACAAACCCAGGAGAGTATGGGTGGACTACTGTTATATTACCAAGCCGTCTCAAGTCAAGTGCTGAGCAATTAAAATACGATTAACATTTTTTTTCAGTTATTAAACAACTAATTGACCAAATTGATTCAGATTTTTCTGAGCACAGCACACGCCGTTTCACTAGAGAGAAATCACATCATTCACGAAAGTGGGACGCTGGGCTGAAGGGAGTTGTAGTTTTCATTAAGAAAATATTCAGCATAGTTCAGCGCAGAAACATGGTAATTAACTATAAAGACCATAATGCTTAGCGCCTTTCCCCCATCTCGGACAGAGATGGATACACTTTTATGCCTGCCATGTTAGGTTAGATTCAAACAGACTGCATGAAAGCGAAATGTACAGTCGCGGCCAAAAGTTTTGAGAATGAAAACGTATATTTGTGTCAGTCTGCTGCCTCAGTTTGTATGATGGCAATTTGCATATACTCCAGAATGTTATGAAGAGTGATCAGATGAATTGCAAAGTGCCTCTTTGCCATGCAAATGAACTGAATCACTCCCAAATAAACATTTCCACTGCATTTCAGCCCTGCCACAAAAGGACCAGCTGACATCATGTCAGTGATTCTCTCGTTAACACAGGTGTGAGTGTTGACGAGGACAAGGCTGGAGATCACTCTGTCATGCTGATTGAGTTCGAATAACAGACTGGAAGCTTCAAAAGGAGGGTGGTGCTTGGAATCATTGTTCTTCCTCTGTCAACCATGGTTACCTGCAAGGAAACACGTGCCATCATCATTGCTTTGCACAAAAATGGGCTTCACAGGCAAGGATATTGCTGCCAGTAAGATTGCACCTAAATCAACCATTTATCAGATCATCAAGAACTTCAAGGAGAGTGGTTCAATTGTTGTGAAAAAGGCTTCAGGGTGCCCAAGAAAGTCCAGCAAGCGCCAGGACCATCTCCTAAAGTTGATTCAGCTGCGGGATCGGGGCACCACCAGTACAGAGCTTGCTCAGGAATGGCAGCAGGCAGGTGTGAGTGCATCTGCACGCACAGTGAGGCGAAGACTTTTGGAGGAGGGCCTGATGTCAAGAAGGGCAGAGAAGAAGCCACTTCTCTCCAGGAAAAACATCAGGGACAGACTGATATTCTGCAAAAGGTACAGGGATTGGACTGCTGAGGACTGGGGTAAAGTCATTTTCTCTGATGAATCCCCTTTCCGACTGTTTGGTGCATCCGGAAAAAAGCTTGTCTGGAGAAGACATGGTGAGCGCTACCATCAGTCCTGTGTCATGCCAACAGTAAAGCATCCTGAGATCATTCATGTGTGGGGTTGCTTCTCAGCCAAGGGAGTGGGCTCACTCACAATTTTGCCTAAGAACACAGCCATGAATAAAGAATGGTACCAACACATCCTCCGAGAGCAACTTCTCCCAACCATCCAGGAACAGTTTGGTGACGAACAACGCCTTTTCCAGCATGATGGAGCACCTTGCCATAACGCAAAAGTGATAACCAAGTGGCTCGGGGAACAAAACATTGATATTTTGGATCCATGGCCAGGAAACTCTCCAGACCTTAATCCCATTGAGAACTTGTGGTCAATCCTCAAGAAGCAGGTGGACAAACAAAACCCCACAAATTCTGACAAACTCCAAACATTGATTATTGAAGAATGGGCTGCCATCAGTCAGGATGTGGCCTAGAAGTTAATTGACAGCATGCCAGGGCGGATTGCAGAGGTCTTAAAAAGAAGGGTCAACACTGCAAATATTGACTCTTTGCATCAACTTCATGTAATTGTCAATAAAAGCCTTTGACACTTATGACATGCTTGTAATTATACTTCAGTATTCCATAGTAACATCTGACAAAAATATCTAGACACTGAAGTAGCAAACTGTGGAAATTAATGTCATTCTCAAAACTTTTGGCCACGACTGTACACAAAAACAACAAGAGGGACAGACAGAGTTTGTGGAAGTATGCCTTATCTACTTCGAAGAACTAATAAAATGATTGTCTGACAGCTCTGTTGCATGCTTAGGCAGGTCAGCCTAGCGAAATAGGATGATTATTTTTATTTAAAAGCTACAATATGTAACTCTATGAGCTAACCTGACCAAATTCAAAGAAATGTGAGTTCTAGATATTTCATCCCCTTTGAACACAAGTCTAAGAGCTTGATCTGTTCTGTGTGCTATTTCTATGCTTCCCGTTCTGATATTTCATTTTTGCGTCTTTTACTTTCAGATTTGTACACCAGCTTCAAAACAGCTAAATATACAATATTTTTGGTTATGGAAAATATATTTCAGAGCAGTTTAGATGGTACAATAATTCTCTCCACAATAACTGCTAGTTTTTTCACAAACAAATCTGCCAAACTAATTTTTGCAACCAGTAAATGGCGGAGCAATTTCTGCATAGTGCATCTTTAACTAAGTAAATTAAGAACAAATTCGTATTTACAATGACGGCCTACCAAGTGGCAAAAAGCCTCCTGCGGGGACGGGGGATATCACGACAAGAGAGACCACTACATAAAAAAGAGACCTAAGCATGGCGGCAAAGCCCATATAGAATGGGAAGAAGAGAGAACTTTGTCTGGCTGTTTGGTTGCTACTGCCTGAGCAGAGATGAGATGGTGACTTAAGGAATTAAAAATAAGAAAGTAATCAAATAAGAACTAAGTAATATACACAACTGAAATACTGTATTATTTCATAGTGATTTCCTATTTTTCTTCTATTGATGTCTACCCAATGTGGACCTGACAGATGCAATGGAATATTTTCTGTGTTTTGGCCATTTGAATTTTCACTATTTTTGGCATTGTATTTCCATTAAAAAGCTCTAAAATCATTTTAATGTCATTTTTTAATAATGGATTTAATGTAAAAAAAGAAACCAAAATAGAGAACAAACAATTTTTTAAATAATCCAATTGAAACCACACCGACAAATTACTAATCACTCAGCACTAATCCGGTCTCTATAGTCTCTGTCCCCCTAGTCTCCCCCTGTCCATCCCTCTAGTGTTCCCCTAGTCTAGAAATGCATTTCTTCCAACCTGTGTGAGTCGACTCAGGAGATGGTAGACTGCTGTTTTCTTACTCCCAGCTGATCCCTCCCCATCTGTGCCCTCTAAGCAGTACGAGTCAAACAGGAGGCGAAGGCATCTCTCACACACACACACACACACGACGGGAGTGAGCCAAGGGGCTGCACATGGGGGGGGGGGAAGAACACAGGCATTGCCATGGAAACACCTCCTTGCAGACTCAGCAACCCGGGGGGGGGGGGGGGGTTCTCAACCCTCACACAGACCTAGTCTAGTCTGTCAAAGACAACCACTTCTCTCTAGTCAGGATTTTAGACTAAGTATGTGTATGTCTGGCTTCTTCCATAGAGCCTTGCCCGGATTATAAACCAGCCCGTCTGTCTGTCACTGGGCTAGATGTAGGCTAGTCACTGACTCGCTCTTGGCTGGTCACTCGACAGAAGCAAGCCACCTTGGCGACAACGTGAGTCTCCATGGCATTGGCAGTGTATAATGTATTCAAGCCAACAAGCACCATGCAGTTATGCTACTGTAAGTGCTAACAGTGAAATTGTGGGAGGTTATTGGATCTCTTATGAAAGGAAACGCTTGTGCAATATATACAACTGAATGTGACATATAGGGAGGGAGTGGTGTTCATTCCCTGAGTGGAGATGTTGCTGTACTATTTTATTTCTTGATTACATTTTTTTATTTAACCTTTATTTAACTAGGCAAGTCAGTTGGGAACAAATTCTTATTTACAATGACGGCCTACCCTGGCCAAACCCTCCCCTAACCCGGACGACACAGGGCCAATTGTGCACCGCTCTGTGGTACTCCCGATCACGGCCGGTTGTGATACAGCCTGGGATCAAACCAGGGTCTGTAGTGACACCTCTAGCACTGAGATGCAGTGCCTTCGATCGCTGTGCCACTAGCATGTGACCAAGCAGTGCAAACTACCCTGAGAGTCTGGCTCAGTAGTCCAACCCTGTGTTTACTGCCCTGACACAGCTATATCACCAGGGTGACACGGGTCAAAACGGCTCAGGAATTCATATAGGCTGTGAGACCAATCACAAATGCCAGACACATTTAAAGTCAATAGTCCTAAAAACTAGGCTGGTTGGTTGGATGAGAACTAGGTTACATGAGAGATGGTGAATCAATCATTAAGCAACTGCTGCACTAGACTTTGCATATTGACCAGACAACATGGAAAATGTCACTGTTAGGGACAAGGGTACACTACAGGAGAGTGGAAAAAAGTAGTGGAGGAGGAACCCCACTGGGTCATTCAGCACATTTTAGGTCTAACTTCAGACTGTTCTCTATCTCTGTGCACCCTTCCCTATCCCGCTGGTAGAAAATGTTGGTCAAAGTAGTAACTGAATCAGTTTTCACATGATCCACAGAAACCAGACTGTGCCAAAAGCCGTGTTGTAAAGCCTACAGACGACACGCTCTCTGGACCAGTTCTATGCCTTTATATGGACATGAATCAGAGTCAAATTTGAATCTCCAAGGTAGCCAACGATAAGGAAATAGCTCAACGGTCTGGAACCAAATTTAATAGGTCGGGAAAAACCACCCAAATGTAAATTGATTTGGAACACTATGATGAGTAGCCATGGTTTCAACAAAGACTAGAACATTTAAGTTACCTAGGGTTTAAAGGCTGTTTGACAAGGTCCAATAGACGACAGGTAGATATTCTAGTTTTCAGTGTAGTGTGATAGAGAGAACAGAACAATGACATCTATCACACTGACTACTTTCACTAGTTAAAGTAATAAGACTAGAGCAGGAACAGAGCTGCTGCTGCAGGCAGAGACAGCTCTCGCTCTCTATGTAGGCCTACACACAGAATAGCCAACCAGAAGGCTGAGCTTCTTGACTCTCTCTCATCCATGGCCAGCTAAAGGGCAACACAGCTTTTCAGACTTGATTTATGTCTGTTTTGCACTGGGACTAACTCATTTTCAAGACAGCTCTCGTCCACAAATCATGAGCAGCCTCTGCAATGACTCCCATAAAACACCACGTGCTTATCAAACTAGTTCCACCACCACAAATAATGTCCCTCCCTACTTCCTAGTCCATGAAGAGGACATTGGGTGCATCTCATCTGTTTCCTTTCCGTCATCTGTCCTCATGCGAGAGACCTAGCCGCCTGGCTCGTAGGCATCAGCCCTATTGCTTTGGTCTCTCCAGTGTTTTCACTGTAGATTAAGGAGACAAGGAGAGCCACTTGAGACAATTGAGATGCAGCTGAATTTCCTTCACTCTGCATAGCTTTTCATCACCCCCTACACACACAGTCACACACAGTCTTTCCCACTCACCATTTTGATGGGCACACAGGAGAGGTCAGCATCTCTGACAGGGGCGTCATCACTCTCCATGACGTAGATCCCTTTACGGCTGAGGGCCTGGATGACTGACATGTGTGACTGCAACGAGGCGGCCTGGTCTGTCTTCAGGATGAGGGCACACACCCGGCAGTACAGCTCACAGGACAGCAGCAGCTGGAGGACGGGAGGCTTGATATGCTCCTGGTCATACTGGTCTGTGTAGAACGGATCCCTCAGGTCCTCTGGGATGTGGTCTGGAAGGAAGGGGGGGGGGGGTGGTTAGTGATTGATATGATGCATGGTGTTGGTCCTAACTTATATTTAGACAGGACGGGTTCCACTCCCTACATCTAGCTGTGTTGCTACCCGCATGAAAATATTTGGTTGCTATTGGTTTCAATGGAAAATTTTGGTGCTTGCAGCCCTGTGCCTACTTCAGGAAGAATCTAGGGGAAAACGCTGCTGTGATGACTAATATTTCATACACAGGGCTACAATAAGAGTTTGTCGTTTCGTGGATAGCCAAATGTGAAATACGTGCTTTACTTTAAAAAGGGAAGATCTAGCCTAATCTTTCAACAATGAAAGGGAATGTGGCAACAGCATCTGCTCGCAGGGTAAAAATGTGTACTGCAAGGTTTCAGTTTACTCTGTAAATACAGGCTAGACATGGCTTGGAACTGAGAGAAGAGCTAGGTTCTCAGGTTACTAGTCTGAAACAATGCCTTTCCAGTTTCCACCACAAAGGAGGAAAACAAATAATGACCTATGAAGGGTCTGTTTTGCATTTTTCACTGACTCATATCAAACCAGAAGTCACCATATTAGGCTAAATGGTGCTGGGAATCCGATCATGATAATTTATGTCTGTTGCTGTCATACTCCTAACAGGAAACACACCATCTGGAAACATTAAAGCAGAGGAATAGAATGGAGGATCCCCTAGCAGCCCATTGCATGTGACAAGCCCAGCCCATGCACAGGTGCACGCTATCAGAAAGGTGTGATGATCTTCGGGACAAAAAAAGCCCAGCTAACCTCCATTATTCAGACATTGTTATTTCAGCTGTGGCTGTAAAGCTGAGCTAACAGAAATAGGGCTGTCCCAGACAAAAAAAAGTTCTGCTACCAAAATACCCTAATTTGTTTGTTTTGTAAAAACATTCCCTATTCGTTAAACCCTTGCTCCCTTTACGTGACACATTGATGCATTGCAAGCACGTGACCAAAGACCTAGTCACTTGGGACTAGTACTAGAGAACGTTGGTTATGTAATTATTACTCCAGATGTCAGTTATACCAGAGGATGATTCAGACGGGATTCGTATTTTCCAAACTACCCACTGTAAAAAAAAAAAAATCCAATAAATTGACAGTTATGACAGAAGCCTGGAGGTTTTTATTCTAGGCGTGAAGATACAGAATTAAAACGGGTCCAGGTGATGGGGCCACTGATAATTCCAGCTTGGTTCTCAAGTTTCGAAACCATATTTCCTATAGTGTTCCCATTATTTTTGAATTGAGGAAGTGTGATCATAATCATTATGATATTTTAGCGATCCGCAGCACATCCTAAAATAAGTAATTCATAGACCAAAACATTTTAACATAAAACAATGATTGGTTCAGATTTGGTCCGGACTAGACCAAAAACCAATGTCTGTGGATGTGGAAATCAAGGCCGGTCCGGAACTGCACCGAAAAAAAACAAAAAAAACGACGTGATTACTGAGGTGTAGCCTACAGTGTTGCCTGAAATTTTATTTTATAAATGCCCATCTATGTGGTAAGCTGACCGTTTGTAAAAACACCAAAAAACTACATCTGGACCAAAAAAAGATATCCAAAAGCTTACAAGGGTTTAGCCTGCCATGTCGGCCCGTAATGGAATTTTATGAAGGCCCATCCATGGCTTGTCGCTCACGGAATCAGTAGGCTATTAAAACAAACACTCAAACTGGAAACAAAAGCAGGATCTGTCTTATTTCTGTAGATGTATTGATGATTTATAAAGTCATTTAACAGTTAGACTATTGATTATAGACCTAATTAAGTTGGGGTTTCCTCTCTCCTGACTTTTCTTAGACAATAGGACAAGGGCTGTTTTCTCATCTCATTCTGCCGCTGCCTTCACAGCATTGTTTTCAGTACCATATTATGGTTAACTTTGCTATTATGCAAATATCAACATGGTCTAGGAAACGGCGCCAATTCAACAGAGCACTGATAAGTTCAGAACCGTGGACAGCGACCGCTATCCAACGCGGGAGGAAGCACATTTGTTATACATTTTTTATTAGTGTTGCACCATTGTTCTTATGTAATATAACCATATACAATTGAGCACGTCTTAGACTGATGGACTATGCCATCCCCACAACCTCCACAATGGAACAGTCCACTCAGTGTGAATCAGACCGGTGTCTTGTACACAATATATTTTTTTGTTCGTTTCCCCCCCCCCCCCCCCCCCCCCCCCCCCCTTCTACTGCTCGACTAAAGAAGTCTCAGTCGACTAACAGCCTATCGACCAAACAGTCAACTAAATGGGGTCAGTCCTAAACAGAACAGACATCTTCATACCTCCACATCTGTGTGTTATGGAGCCCTCCTTCCCTGCCTCGCAGTCCTGACTATGGCATAAAGGGAACGGCCTTCTCCAATCCGACCACACTAACAGGAAGACACACAGGCTGACAGAGGCAGACCTCTCCATCAACCAAACAGCAACACAGCAGTTACACCAGGCAGATTTGGATTCTACGGTCATCCTTAGCAGTCAATGTGGCTCAATGTTCATAATAACAGTGTTATTAGCCGTAGGCCTAGGGAGGGATAATAAGGCTACGATCGTATAACAATGAGTCATACCGGAGGCGGAACCTCTGTCTGTGCATTACAACAGAATAGACTGATTAGAGATAAAAAGCATCCACATATGCAATAAGCCTGATATACATTAACAGTATAAGAGTCAGTCCTTCTGAGCGAGAGAGACAGAGACACAGAGGTGTGCGTGTGGTACTGTGTATAATGCATTAAAACAGATGAGGTGGTTGTGTGAAAACAAAAGGCATGTGGCCTGGCTGGGACCAGGGTGGCTGGGACCAGGGTGGCTGGGACCAGGGTGGCTGGGACCAGGGTGGCTGGGACCAGGGTGGCTGGGACCAGGGTGGCTGGGACCAGGGTGGCTGGGACCAGGGTGGCTGGGACCAGGGTGGGTCTTCACGTATGAATTCCCCCTGGAGACAGCGATACTGTGTGGCAGCAGCTGCCCCCCTCCTGCCACAGTGGGCTGAAGTATCTAACTACTGGGACAGGGAGTGAGCCCAGCATGGTAAACACACTCTTTCTCTCCATTGCCAGGACCGGCTATAATGCATCCCCCAATTACCATCAGACTAGACAGGAGAGCACCAGCGGGTACCATGGTAGGCACTGTGATGTGAGGAGCGGGGCCAGCCAGATAGGTGTCTGCACTGGGGGGCAAATACTAACACACGGCGCAAGCATTCAGCGTGCACTCACACAGAAGACACAAACACACGCTCAGAAACAGACACACGCTCAGAAACAGACACACAGGCATGCTCACACGTGACGCAGCCACCTGCATGCAGGTTCCCACTCGCATACACACACCTGCCCCACAATCTCTGAGGGGCGAGGATGTATTGTCTCAGCCTGCCCGCCCATCCCTAGTTCCTGCCATGTTACAGAGCCAGACCAGCATCTGTGAAGCCGCATTAGCAATACACTCCACTACTGCCGTAGGTTAAAAAAACACCACAATTCCCAAATGGGGGATGCCAATTAGTGTTGCACCTGAGCACAGGCAGTCCCCAAAATCCCCAAGGCTACTGTACAATCCACTCCCTCTATTATCAAACTGTGTTTCACCCCCAGTTAATCTTTGGGCAATGATTTCTGTTCCCATGTCTTAAGCTAATATAGATTAGATGTTGCTGAGTGCTAGTGTACTCTGTCTGCCTGCATGGCTGTTAGCTACAACCCTTAGAGCTGCAGATGACAGACAGTGGGGAGATTCCTCCAGAGGGAGAGAGAGGAGAGGCAGTGTTCGTTCGTCATCAGGACAAAAGCCTATTACTGTTTCTGAGCTCTCCGGGACCACAGCTCTCTGTTAGAGGAACACAGGGACTAGGCATGAGGAAAAAAACAAGGAGAACAGAATGAAAACAGGAGCATGGCATTCCATCCATATGAATACCATTCAAATCTGGGATCATTTGTTTGCTGTGTGCAGGCGTGTGTCTGAGTGACATTATGAAATCACTGTAATGACAGCAGAAACCAAAATGCTAGGATGACAAAATGAAACCTAGGCTTAGAAAACACTGTATATCAGCGTTTCCCATACTCGGTCCTCGGGACCCCAAGGGGTGCTCAGCTGATTCAAACGATCAAATTAGTTTATTATTTGAAATCAGCGGTGTATTGCTAGGGCAAAAAATGAAACGTGCACCCATTGGGGTCACGAGGACCGAGTTTGGGAAACCCTGACGTACACAGACTGAAATGGTGCAGGTGCTTGTGTAACCAGTGTGAAATGCCTAGCTAATTAGCGGTGACGTCACTCGCTCGGAGACCTTGAAGCATTTGTTTCCCTTGCTCTGCAAGGCCCGAGGCTTTTGTGGGGCAAAAAGGTAACGATCCTTCGAGGGTGACTGTTGATGTGTGCAGAGGTTCCATGGTTCAAGCCCAGGTTGGGAAGAGAGGGACGGAAGCAACATGGTTACACTTTCAGTATAATGAATATCATACGGGGAGGTGATAGGCCAGAACAAAACTAAAAATTCCCTTCTTGAATCCAGAAATAACAATAGGAAAAGCAATCCAAAGAAGCCATGTTAGGAAAACAATGGATGGCACGTATGGTTAAAAATTGCAAGATGATGTTATAATAGTTGTATTGCATCAAATGAATGTTTTATGCAACAGAATAGAGGATTCTTATAACTATTGTGTGTGTGTGTTCTACTGAGGATGGGGCTCTGGGAGATAACACTGACAGGAGATTTACCATGTATTTTGGGTGATAAAACTTAGAGCATTCCAGAGCATGAGTTAATGTTTCTGTTCTATATGGTACCAGGGAGACATGGCTCCAGTATGGAGTTGGGGGGCCAGACACTGGTCTCTACACAATGAAAACTGTTGACACAGCAGATACTGTCTGCTGTGAATTATAGGTATCTTTCATACAAATCTTAACCTTGTGACCCATTCTATACATTGATTGTTCAGCATGTAGGTTGAAAGGAGTGTATCTTGGCTATAAAATACCTTTGTACTTTTGTCTCGGGGCTCTCAACAAATCATCTGAGCGTGATTTGTCGACCAGCCATCATTATCGTAGAGCACTCAATCGATTCACTTTATAGGTGTTGTATTGACCTGCTCCCTTATTAATAAGTGATTCAAGATTTAGTTTAAGTATAACTGATTTGTGTGCTAAGTTTGTCTCTCCTCATTTGAGAGTGAAGAAATTAACCACCGCACGCGGCACCATTATGTTCTTCCAGTGATAACACAGACGACACTCCATTGACATGACTGTTTAGAAATTAAAAATCCATAGCCAGAGCAAGTGCTCTGAGTGAAATTAGGTCACGCATCGCTCACATGACAGGTTTCCTCCACTAGTGACAGGCAACCCTAGCTGTAGGATATGTGGAATGAATTACACATCACACCACAAGTATAGTCAGCTGGCTCCTCCACAACATCTTAACATGTCTTCTGCATGGAATCAAAGCCACAGGCCTTCAGTAGCAAAGCTAGGCCCAATTGCTATTTTAAGGGTCGCTACCTGGCCTAGCTTTGCTATTGAAGGCCTGTGGCTTTGGTTCCATGCAGAAGACATGCTAAGATGCTGTGGAGGAGCCAGCTGGCTATACTTGTGGCACTGTGGTGTGAGGTGTAATTCATTCCACATATCCTCCAGTTAATTATGCAGGTGGAGATAAGTGATTCGTTAGTGTGACAGACATGGGAATCTTGCAATACAAAAATCAATAAACATCAAAATACCTTGACTGTTTTGCTCTGAAGAACCTAGAACATTTTAGAAAATAGTCACTTTTTACAAAGGTCCAGGTAATTGTTTGGTCGAATGATGTTGTTGACATCATTACAGATAAATAAAGGTGAAATAAAATAAAAAATAAAACAGCAAGTCAGCAACATTGTCACTCTTGATAAGAGTGACAAGGACTGATATCTTGCTCTGCATTTGCCATGACGAGTCTGACAGAGTCAGTGGATTTATTCAGCAGTTTTCCTGTGAGTCCAGTCTCACTGTACTGTGAAAGGCCACTGCACAAAAACAATCAGATAATTTGCCAAGTCATATAGGGACACAGTCAGCTCTGCAAACAAAGAATTTTGATGCATAATAACTGAAAAAATATAGACAATACATTCCATTCGGCTTGGTTCAGCCATCAAGGCCTGTTCCAAGAAGGGCTCATTAGGCCAAGCCCAACTGCAGACTGTTAGTCTGAGGTGTGGATGAACACAAAGACACATTTCCCGTCTAACAACATTTGGGCCCAACCCTGCCACTAGATGGGGCAACTGTGTCTTCCTTGAGAAGTGTTGCGTTTCTTTGTCATTAAAAACCTACATACATCTCCATAACGCTTTGGATCACAGCAGAGGGTAAAATCCTGAAGTGTCTGTGTGAGAACAGTATAGGGTTAATACTTGCACCAAGGCATTGGAGTTGTGTAGCTATGTGACAGGCGATTATTTTGGACCTTTTTAATACCTATGTCATTATCCCTGTGTGTGTGTGTGTGTGTGTGTGTGTGTGTGTGTGTGTGTGTGTGTGTGTGTGTGTGTGTGTGTGTGTGTGTGTGTGTGTGTGTGTGAGAGAGAGTGAGAGTGAGTGTGAGAGAACTTACCAATGCTGTATGCCTTGGCGAACAGCCATCGCAGGTTGGCGTCTATTTTTGCTCTGGCTGAGTCATACATTTCCAAAGGAACAATCTCTATTGTCCCTTCACCAGCTGAATCCATGTTTCTTCGGGTGGCATCCCCACCACCAAACAGATCCACATCCATCCTTGCAAAGGGTACAGAGTCAATGTGCGGGGGCACCGGTTAGTCGAGAAAATAGGTACATGTAACTAGTTATTAAAGTGACTATACTAAATGACTATAGTAATTTCATTCGAGTATTACGTTAGTTACTAGCGAGCCACTGAGGAATTGTTAACTAACCAGCTAACTAACCCACAAGTGAAAATGGAAACACAACTTAGCTAGCTAGCTAGTCTGGTAGATGCTGGCATGTTAGCTAACTTAGCATTGGGCGCCCATTCATTAGACAGGTGGCTAACTTTAGCTAGCTAACTGACAATAAACTGGATTGTTTCGTTGAATCTGGGTTGTACAACATCTACAAAATAGCCTTACTGGCCAAGTTAGAAAGCACCTTGGCCAACAGACTTAAGTTAGCTGTTTTTATCCAGTTAGCTGGCTAGTCAGATAGCTAGTCAAGTGCAGCTTTATGCTAGGTTACAATAACTGGATGAATCGAACTGACATTCACTAACTTAATCAAACAGTTTTTTTTTAAATACATGAAAAAAAACACTATGTAACGTCAATCAACCCTTTAGATCGGTCAGTATAAAATATGTAACAAAAGGACTTTCTTATGCAATTGCCCGAGCAAAGCCCAAGCACCACATCGTAGCAGCAGCGAGATGAACGAACGGTCTCCTCCCCAGCAACAAAACCCAATTTGCGGCCTGTGTCTGACAACCGCGCCACGGGAAACCCAGGATAAACGTTTACTACCAATGCCAGACAGAAATGTACAGAGTTTACGAAAGACAGTAACGTACCTGATTATTCCCGGTTTATCTTTCAATATGATGACTCATTTTAGGTCGAAGATTTAACGTCTTAGTGAGAAGCACCTTTATGTACCTCCGTATCCGCGCTTTCCCATAAATCGAATTATCTGTCTGACCGTTAGCATAAGTAGCTAACCACTGCGCCTGCGCGGATGCTAATACTATCATGCAACCACATCATTGACCCCAACATACACACAACCCAGAGCAAGATTCAAAGTAACAATTCATTATAAAAGAAGGGCGTAAGAAGGTATATGAAACAATGTTAGATGTTTGTTTGCAAAAATTCATCAGAAATGAACCAGCCCATGTGCCCATACCATAACAACTTGCTCTCTTTTGAGAGGAGTCTCTAGAAATTAAATGAAACAGTTTAATTAAAAGCTATGCATTTGTTAATAAGTACTTCATATGAGTCAATCAATCGTAGTGTATACTGAATTAGGTGGCCTGTTGAAAAAAAAAGAAGCTAAAGTATAAGGGGATTGCCTCAGTGTGGAAAAATCTCCCTCTTGTGGTGGTGCTTTTAGTTTTTGGATTTCACAGCTGATTGAGTTTGAAACTACAAAGTGAAAGCTAGAATCCTTAATTGAAGCAATAACTAAGCGGTCTCCCAGCCTCTGTTTTGGTATAAAGCTACCGGATGGGCCTGGTTAAATGTAACCGCTCTCAAATTCATAGATAGAGCTATGGATGCAGGTATGGGGCTGGGCTGGAGCGGGTCGAGAGCTTCATGTTCCTAGGTGTCCACATCACAAAGGAATTAACATGGTCCACAGACACCCACACAGTTGTGAAAAGGGCACGACATCACCTCTCCCTCTCAGGAGTCTGAAAATATTTGGCATGTGCACTCAGATCCTGAAAGTTCTACAGCTCCACAATTGAGAGCATCTTGACTGGCTGCATCACCACTTGGTACGGCAACTGCAATGCATCCGACCGCAAGGTGTTACAGAGGGTAGTGAGTACAACCCAGTACATCACTGGGGCCAAGCTGCTTGCCATCCAGGACCTCTATACCAGGCGATGTCAGAGGAAGGGCCCAAAAATTGTCAAAGCCATAGACTGTTCTCTCTGCAACCGCACGGCAAGCAATACCGATGCACCAAGTCTGGAACCAACAGGACCTTGAACAGCTTCTACCCCCAAGCCATAAGACTGCTAAACAAGGCTGCTAAATAGCTAATCAAGTGGCTACCCGGACTACCAGCATTGACCCTTTTTTTAACTAACTCTCTTGCACTGACACAATGCACACATACAGGACTCTACCCACACACTCACACTTACAGTGCCTAAACTGACATCTCCACACACACATCTCCACACACACACACACACACACACACACACACACACACACACACACACACACACACACACACACACACACACACACACACACACACACACACACACACACACACACACACACACACACACACACACAAACAGTGGTGGAAAACGACCTAATTGTCATACTTGAGTAAATGTAAAGATACCTTAATAGAAAATACCTTAAAAGTCACCCAGTAAAATCCTACTTGAGTAAAAGTCTAAAAGTATTTGGTTTTAAATATACCTAAGTATTAAAAGTAAATGTAATTGCTTAAATATACTTAAGTACATAACAATTAAAAGTCCTTATATTAAGCAAACCAGACTGCACCATTTTCTTGTTTTTTTAAATTCACGAATAACCAGTGGCACGCTCCAACACTCAGACATAATTTACAAACGAAGTATGTGTTTAGTGATTCCGCCAGGTCAGAGGTAGTAGGGATGACCAGGAGTATTCTCTTGATAAATGTGTGAATTAGACCATTTGCCTGTCCTGCTAAGCATTCAAAATGTAATTTGTACTTTTGGGTTTCAGGGAAAAAGTATGGAGTAAAAAGTACATAATTTTCTTTTGGAATGTAGTGAAGTAAAAGTAAAAATTGTCAAAAATATAAATAGTAAAGTAAAGTACAGATACCTCAAAAAATGACTTAAGCAGTACTTTCAAGTATTGTTACTTAAGTACTTTACACCACTGAACACACACACACACACACACACACACACACACACACACACACACACACACACACACACACACACACACACACACACACACACACACACACACACACACACACACACACACACACTTTCACAACATAAGATGCTGCTTGTGCTACAGCTCAGTCTAATATCTATCCTGTTGCCTAGTCACTTTACCCCTACCTATATGTACATAGCTACCTCAATTGCCTTGTACCCCTCCACATTGACTCGGTCCTGGTACTTCCTGTATGAAGACGTTATTTTTACTTGTTATTGTTATTCAATTTGTATTTATTCATTGAATCACTATTTCTATTTTATCTTTAACTCTGCATTGTTGGAAAAGGACCCGTCAGTAAGCATTTCACTGTTAGTCTACACCTGTTGTTTACAAAGCATTTGACAAATAACATTTGATTTGATTTGAAGGACTGACCATCCATGATATCCAAATTATAGTTTTAACCATGTTTTGAGGCAATAAAGTGTTTGTTTACATTTACATTGTTTATAAAAACAAGAAAAACAAGCGTATATTTTAAAATTCAAACCCTCAAAGCAAATTGTATTTGTCAAATGCGCCGAATACAACAGGTGTAGACTTCACCGTGAAATGCTTACTTAAGAGCCCTTAAGAACATTGCAGAGTTAAAAAGTAAGAAAAATTAGATTAGATTATATTCAAGGAGTACTGGTATTGAGTCAATGTGCTGGGGTACGAGGTAATTGAGGTAATAAACTCAGCAAAAAAGAAACGTCCCTTTTTCAGGACCCTATCTTTCAAAGATAATTCGTAAAAATCCAAATAACTTCACAGATCATCATTGTAAAGGGTTTAATAACCATTGTTTCCCATGCTTGTTCAATGAACCATAAACAATTAATGAACATGCACCTGTGGAACGGTCGTTAAGACACTAACAGCTTACAGACAGTAGGCAATTAAGGTCACAGTTATGAAAACTTAGGACACCAAAGAGGCCTTTCTACTGACTCTGAAAAAAACAAAAAGAAAGATGCCCATGGTCCCTGCTTATCTGCGTGAACGTGCCTTAGGCATGCTGCAAGGAGGTGTAACAGTATAACTTTAAACCGTCCCCTCGCCCCGACACGGGCGCGAACCAGGGACCCTCTGCACACATCAACAACAGTCACCCACGAAGCGTCGTTACCCATCGCTCCACAAAAGCCACGGCCCTTGCAGAGCAAGGGGCAACACTACATCTAGGTTTCAGAGCAAGTGACGTAACTGATTGAAACGCTACCAGCGCGTACCCGCTAACTAGCTAGCCATTTCACATCCGTTAAACTCACCCCCCTTTCAACCTCCTCCTTTTCCGCAGCAACCAGTGATCCGGGTCACGGCACCAATGTAACAGTATAACTTTAAACCGTCCCCTCGCCCCGACACGGGCGCGAACCAGGGACCCTCTGCACACATCAACAACAGTCACCCACGAAGCGTCGTTACCCATCGCTCCACAAAAGCCACGGCCCTTGCAGAGCAAGGGGCAACACTACATCTAGGTTTCAGAGCAAGTGACGTAACTGATTGAAACGCTACTAACGCGTACCCGCTAACTAGCTAGCCATTTCACATCCGTTACAGAGGCATGAGGACTGCAGATGTGGCCAATAAATTGTAATGTCCGTACTGTGAGACGCCTAAGACAGCGCTACAGGGAGACAGAACGGACAGCTGATCATCCTCGCAGTGGCAGACCACGTGTAACAACACCTGCACAGGATCGGTACATCCGAACATCACACCTGCGGGACAGGGACAGGATGGCAACAACAACTGCCCGAGTTACACCAGGAATGCACAATCCCTCCATCAGTTCTCAGACTGTCCGCAATAGGCTGAGAGAGGCTGGACTGAGGGCTTGTAGGCCTGTTGTAAGGCAGGTCCTCACCAGACATAACCGGCAACAACGTCACATATGGGCACAAACCCACAGTCGCTGGACCAGACAGGACTGGCAAAAAAGTGCTCTTCACTGACGAGTCGCGGTTTTGTCTCACCAGGGGGGATGGTCGGAACTGCATTTATCGTCGAAGGAATGAGCGTTATACCGAGGCCTGTACTCTGGAGCGGGATCGATTTGGAGGTGGAGGGTCCGTCATGGTCTGGGGTGATGTGTCACAGCATCATCGGACTGAGCTTATTGTCATTGCAGGCAATCTCAACGCTGTGCATTACAGGGAAGACATCCTCCTCCCTCATGTGGTACCCTTCCTGCAGGCTCATCCTGACATGACCCTCCAGCATGACAATGCCACCAGCCATACTGCTCGTTCTGTGTGTGATTTCCTGCAAGACAGGAATGTCAGTGTACTGCCATGGCCAGCGAAGAGCCCGGATCTCAATCCCATAAGGCACGTTTGGGAACTGTTCGATTGGAGGGTTGGGGCTAGGGCCATTCCCCCCAGAAATGTCAGGGAACATGCAGGTGCCTTGGTGGAAGAGTGGGGTAACATCTCACAGCAAGAACTGGCAAATCTGGTGCAGTCCATGAAGAGGAGATGCACTGCAGTACTTAATGCAGCTGGTGGCCACACCAGATAATGACTGTTACTTTTGATTTTGACCCCCCCCCCCCTTTGTTCAGGGACACATTACTCCATGTCTCTTAGTCACATGTCTGTGGAACAGTTTATGTCTCAGTTGTTGAATCTTGTTATGTTCATACAAATATTTACACATGTTAAGTTTTCTGAAAATATATGCAGTTGACAGTGAGAGGACTTTCCTTTTTTTGATGAGTTTATGTACATATGCCCAAGGAAGCGAAGGTAACCTCACGTCGGTAGCCATGAAGTGCTTTTAAAGTCTGGTCGTGGCTCACATCAACACCATCATCCCGGAAACCCTAGACCCACTCCAATTTGCATACTGCCCCAACAGATCCACAGATGACGCAATCTCAATCTCACTCCACACTGCCCTTTCCCACCTGGACAAAAGGAACACCTATGTGAGAATACTGTTCATTGACTACAGCTCAGCGTTCAACACCATAGTGCCCACAAAGCTCATCACTAAGCTAAGGACCATGGGACTAAACACCTACCTTTGCAACTGGATCCTGGACTTCCTGACAGGCCGACCCCAGGTGGTAAGAGTAGGCAACAACACATCTGCACGCTGAACCTCAAGACTGGGGCCCCTCAGGGGTGCATGCTTAGTCCCCCACTGTACTCCATCTTCACCCACGACTGCATGGCCAAACATGCCGACGACACAACACTGGTAGGCCTGATCACCGACAACGATGAGACAGCCTATAGGGAGGAGGTCAGAGACCTGACAGTGTGGTGTCAGGACAACAACCTCTCCCTCAATGTGAGCATGACAAAGGAGCTGATCGTGGACTACAGGAAAAGGCAGGGCGAACAGGCCCCCATTAAAATCGATGTGGCTGTAGTGGAGCGGGTTGAGAGTTTCAAGTTCCTTGGTGTCCACATCACCAACGAACTATCATGGTCCAAACATACCAAGACAGTCGTGAAGAGGGCACGACAACACATTTTCCCCTTAGGAGATTGAAAACATTTGGCATGGGTCCCCAGATCCTCAAAATGTTCTAAAGCTGCACCATCGAGAGCATCCTGACCGGTTGCATCACCGCCTGGTATGGCAACTGCTCGGCATCTGACCGTAAGGCGCTACAGAGGGTAGTGCGTATGGCCCAGTACATCACTTGGGCCAAGCTTCCTACCATCCAGGACCTATTTACTAGGTGGTGTCAGAGGAAGGCCCAAAAAATTGTCAAAGGCCCCAGTCACCCAAGTCATAGACTGTTCTCTCTGCTAACACACGGCAAGCGGTACCGGAGTGCCAAGTCTAGGACCAAAAGGCTCCTTAACAGCTTCTACCCCCAAGACTGCTGAACAATTAATAAAATGGCTACCCGGACTATTTAAATTGACCCCCACCCCCCTTTGTTTTTACACTGTTGCTACTCACTGTTTATTATCTTTGCATTGTCATTTTACCCCTACCTTCATGTACAAAATAACTTGACTAACCTGTACCCCCGCACATTGACTTATACCGGAACCCCCTGTATATAGCCTCGTTATTGTATTTACTAGTTTATTTAGTAAATGTTTTCTTAACTCTTTCTTGAACTGTATTGTTGGTTAAGGGCTTGTAAGTAAGCATTTCACGGTAAGGTCTACACATTTTCAGAGCATGTGACAAATAAAATTTGATTTGATGCAGGTAGAGGTAAAAGTGACTAGGCAATCAGGATAGATAATAAACAGATGAGCAGAAGCCTATGTGAAGACTGTGAAACTGTGTATTTGTGTGAGTGTGTATGTGTATGTGCATAGAGCCAGTGCAAGAGAGTCAGTGCAAATAAAAGGGGGTCAATGCAAATTGTCAGGGTAGCCATTGGATTTTTGGGATTCTCATTGCCGGGTTCAACAGTTGAACTAAGCTCATAAGGCATTTATAAGTTATATTCTTAAATAATTAATGGTTAGAAATGTATAAGTCCAAAAAAGGATATTGCAAAGAAGGATTTAAGATGTAACGTAACTACAACTCCCACTATGCACAGGGCCAACACTACGTTGCCTGGGTTCAGAGGTCAATCGTTACCAACAAAATATGGTCTTCGGCTGAGTGCTCGACTCTTCAAGGAAAGTAAACAAATATTTTTAGCGAAATAACGTCAGTAGACTGCTATTTCGTTAAATTACGACCAGACTGTCTGAAAATGGTCTGAAAATCAAAAGTGCAGGCGTTTGCACTGTTGTCGCTGGTTTTCGAAGACGCCAGTTAGCGCGCTAACGTTAGCAAGCTAGCCGTAACAGCAAGCCAACATCACTGGACTGGTAGCTATCTAGCTACACACCAAGGCTACAGCTATGTTTGTGCAAGAAGAGAAGATATTCGCTGGAAAAATATTAAAAATCCATATTTGTACAATGGAGGGTACGGAGTGGTTGGAAGAAGTTACAGAGGATACCACTATTGAAAAACTCAAAGAGAAGTGCTTGAAACATGTATGTTTGTGTGTTTATTTTCCTGCTTGCTCATTGGTGTTTGCCCGTGGTGAAATTGTAGCTGTTTGCAGGCCCAGTTGAAATTGTCAGTGGTTCCGTATTTATAGTAACTGGGTAGACACTGCTATTTATAATTTAGCAAGTTGGCTCGCAAGCTGTCTAGCCTCTAAACCTGCAAACTAGGCACAATGCTCCTAGTGTAATGCAGAAATAATTGGTACCTTTCGAAATGAGTCTGGCTATTGATGTAGGTCTAGCTAGCCTATACATGACCAATTACAAACTGCTTATGACACTGTAGCTAGTATTTTACCAGGGTAAAAGTACTGCTAATTGTTTCTGCCTGTGGGATAATGTTGGGGTTTGTTTGTTTTTCAGTATGTACATGGAAGTCTTGAAGACCCCAAAACACTCACACACCACAAACTTGTCCATGCTGCCACAGAGAGGATCCTCATGGAAACAAAAACCGTTTCAGATGAAAATTTAAAAGATAAAGGTAATCGTATGGATGTCACAAAGTTGTCTCAATGTTTACATTTTCACCACAAACATTTAGTGATTGTTATTTGTTTATTTGGCTCCCTATTAGCTTTTACAGAAGCAGCAGCTACTGTTCCAGGGGTCCACACAAAACATGACAAGCAACAAAACACTGATACACTGTTAGACAAGGACAGTCACACAAAGTTCAAATACAACGGTATACAATCAATACAACAACAGCAATTATGCTCGGAAGTTAGTGATTCCTTTGGTTTTAGATGTTCTTCTACTGATAAAGAAGAGACCACCGCCACCCCCTCCGAAAATGGTGGATATATCTGCAGAGGAGAAGGTAAAACTGATTTATTTACTCTTGTTTAATTGTATTGTTTTGTGGGTTATCTAACTCAGCGCTGAAACTAAATAGGCACTGATCATCAGACAAATGTTTAATGGATTGCTAATACGGATAGAACCATGGACAAGTAATTCAACAAACTTCTTACATCTAACTATTTGTACTGTCTGCGATTATTGTCTGTGTGGGATTCCTCCCTGTCTGTCAGAAGAAGCAAGATAACAAGGCTCCAGATAAGGAAGCTATCCTGAAGGCCACCGCTGGCCTGTCCACCCGCCACACTGACCGCACTGTCACCCAGCACAACATCAGAGACGTATGTACAGTAGGATTGTACACTATTGTAAATAACCTGGCCGAATGCATGGTTCAAAAGCTCTGGAGGAGTGTTCCACTGACTATTGTACTGAAATTCAACTAGTCCTGAATTTCATGGGTCTGCACAATAATCAGAGGCAGGTTAAAATGAGTGAAGTTTATCATATTCTACATTTCTGATGCTAAGATTTTATGTTTATGTAACCCTTTATTTAATTAGGAAATCCCATTGAGGTCAGAAGACCTCATTCCCACGGGAGACCTGGCAAGTTGATAATGCTCTAAATGTTATGCCATGAACCTCAGTCCAAAAAATAGAGTATTAATTATTGTTTATATGTGCATGTGTGTACATTTTCCTTCAGTTTCAGACGGAGCTTAGGAAAATCCTTGTCTCTCTCATTGAAGTGGCCCAGAAGCTTCTCGCCTTGAATCCTGATGCTGTGGAGCTCTTCAAAAAGGCCAATGGTACAACATGCAGACGCTGTTACACTCCAAAAACATTTGCCTTTACAACTGCCTTGGCTGACTGGTTAGGGAATATATATATATATATATATATATATATACAGTTGAAGTCAGAAGTTTACAAATACTTAGGTTTGAGTCATTAACTCGTTTTTCAACCAATCCACAAATTTCGTGTGAACAAACTATAGTTTTGGCAAGTTGGTTAGGACATCTACTTTGTGCATGACTCAATACATTTTTCCAACAATTGTTTACAGACACCTTATTTCACTTATAATTCACTGTATCACAATTCCAGTGGGTCAGAAGTTTATATACACTAAGTTGACTGTGCCTTTAAACAGCTTGGAAAATTCCAGAAAATAATGTCATGCTTTAGAAGCTTCTGATAGGCTAATTGACATAATTTGAGTCAATTGGAGGTGTACATGTGGATGTATTTCAAGGCCTACCTTCAAACTCAGTGCCTCTTTGCTTGACATCATGGGAAAATCAAAAGAAATCAGCCAAGGCCTTTAGAAAAAAACATTGTAGACCTCCACAAGTCTGGTTCATCCTTGGGAGCAATTTCCAAACACCTGAAGGTACCGCGTTCATCTGTACAAACAATAGTACGCCAGTATAAACACCATGGGACCACGCAGCCATCTTACCGCTCAGGAAGTTCTGTCTCCTAGAGATGAACGTACTTTGGTGCGAAAAGTGCAAATCAATCCCAAAACAACAGCATAGGACCTTGTGAAGATGCTGGAGGAAACGGGTACAAAAGTATCTATATCCACAGTAAAACGAGTCCCTATATCGACATTACCTGAAAGGCCGCTCAGCAAGGAAGATGCCACTGCTCCAAAACCGCCATAAAAAAGCCAGACTATGGTTTGCAACAGCACATGGGGAAAGAGATCGTGCTTTTTGGAGAAATGTCCTCTGGTCTGATGAAACAAAAATAGAACAGTTTGACCATAATGACAATTGTTATGTTTGGAGGAAAAAGGGGGAGGCTTGCAAGCCGAAGAACACCATCCCAACCGTGAAGCACGGGGTTGGCAGCATCATGTTGTGGGGTGCTTTGCTGCAGGAGGGACTGATGTACTTCACAAAATAGATGGCATTATGAGGAAGGAAAATTATGTGGATATATTGAAGCAACATCTCAAGACATCAGTCAGGAAGTTAAAGTTTGGTTGCAAATGGGTCTTCCAAATGGACAATGACCCCAAGCATACTTCCAAAGTTGTGGCAAAATGGCTTAAGGACAACAAAGTCAAGGTATTGGAGTGGCCATCACAAAGCCCTGACCTCAATCCTATAGAAAATTGGTGGGCAGAACTGACAGTGTGTGCGAGCAAGGATGCCTACAAACCTGACTCAGTTACACCAGCTCTGTCAGGAGGAATGAGCCAAAATTTACCCAATTAATTGTGGGAAGCTTGTGGAAGCCTACCTAAAACGTTTGACCCAAGTTAAACAATTTAAAGGCAATGCTACCAAATACTAATTGAGTGTATGTAATCTTCTGACCCACTGGGAATGTGATGAAAGAAATAAAAGCTGAAATAAATCATTCTCTCTACTATTATTCTGACATTTCACATTCTTAAAATAAAGTGGTGATCCTAACTGACCTAAGACAGGGCATTTTTACTCTGATTAAATGTCAGGAATTGTGAAGAACTGAGTTTAAATGCATTTGGCTAAGGTGTATGTAAACTTCTGACTTCAACTGTGTGTCTATATATATGTATATATACACACACACACACACATACGCATGTATTACATAACCACAAGTATGTGGACACCTGCTCGTCGAACATCTCATTCCAAAATCATGGGCATTAATATGGAGTTGGTCCGCCCTTTGCTGCTATAACAATCTCCATGCTTCTGGCAAGGTTTTCCACTAGATGTTGCAACATTGCTGCTGGGACTTGCTTCCATTCAGCCACGAGCGTTCGTGAGGTCAGGCACTGATGTTGGGCGATTATGCCTGGCTCGCATTCAGCGTTCCAATTCATCCCAAAGGTGTTCGATGGAGTTAAGGTCAGGGCTCTGTGCAGGCCAGTCAAGTTCTTCCACACTGATCTCAACAAACCATTTCTGTATGGACCTCGCTTTGTGCACGGGGGCATTGTCATGCTTAAACAGGAAAGGGCCTTCCACAAACTGTTGCCACAAAGTTGGATGCACAGGATAGTCTAGGATGTCATTGTATGCTGTGGCGTTAAGATTTCCCTTCACTGTAACTAAGGGGCCTAGCCCAAACCACGAAAAACAGCTCCAGACCATTATTCCTCCTCCGCCAAACTTTACAGTTGGCACAATGCATCGGGGCAAGTAGCATTCTCCTGGCATTCGCCAAACCCAGATTTGTCCGTCGAACTGCCAGATGGTGAAACGTGATTCATCACTCCAGAGAACGTGTTTCCGCTGCTCCAGAGTACAATGGCGTACACCACTCCAACCGGCGGTTGGCATTGCACATTGTGATCTTAGGCTTGTGTGCGTGCGGCTGCTCGGCCATGGAAACACATTTCATGAAGCTTCCTATGAACAGTTATTGTGCTGACGTTGCTTCCAGAGGCAATTTGGAACTCTGTAGTGAGTGTTGCAACCGAGAACATGATTTTTACTCACTATGCGCTTCAGCACTCTGCGGTCCTGTTCTGTGAGCGTGTGTGGCCTACCGCTTCGCGGCTGAGCCGTTGCTGCTCATAGATGTTTCCACTTCACAATAACAGCGCTTACAGTTGACCGGGGCAGCTTTAGCAGGGCAGATATTTGAGGAACTGACTTGTTGGAAAGGTGGCATCCTATGACGGTGCCACGTTGAAAGTCACTGAGCTCTTCATTAAAGCCATTCTACTGCCAATGTTTGTCAATGGAGATTGCATGGCTGTGTGCCCAATGTTATACACCTGTCAGCAATGGGTGTGGCTGAAATAGCCGAATCCACACATTTTGAAGGGGTGTTCACATACTTTTGTATATAAAGAGTATATATTGTTACTTTTGAATGACACTAACTAAGGCTGAAACATTTGTCTATCTACCTACCCCTAAATTAAATAATTACTAAAAAGAAACCTTGAATCTCCTTTTTGAGTGCGGACCAGCTACACAATTTTGGAATACTGACCAAGGCTATTTGTGACAACTGTATTATACTATTATTCAAGTTCACTAACAATGTGTGTCTGTGTGTGATTGTCAGCCATGCTGGATGAGGATGATGAGGACCGGGTGGATGAGACGGCCCTTCAGCAGCTGACTGAGATGGGTTTCCCTGAGAGCAGAGCCATCAAAGCGCTCAGACTCAATCAGTGAGTTACAATCAATTATACTTAGCAGCAGCAGGAGTCAGACTCTACATCAGAATCACTGACACAACGAGTGTAGTCTTACATCCATGCTACTGGTCAGTGGTCACATCAGTGAAGTGTATACAGAATCGCCAGTTGTTTGAATCACAACAAGAGAGCCATATCTGAACTGAAGAGTGTGAAATGACAGAAACAGAAAGGACAGTTTTAACCATGCCCCTCTTTCACTGCCTCCATCCTGCAGCATGTCGGTGACCCAGGCCATGGAGTGGCTGATTGAGCATGTAGATGACCCCACGGTGGACACCCCCCTGCCTGGCCAGGACACCCCAGGAGCAGTAGGGGCCACAGCACCCCCCCTGGTCCATTCTATCTCGGCCTCCGCTTTCCGTCCCAGCCTCCTCCGCACCCTCTCACAGACCAGCACAGACGACGCTGCCACCGGAGCCAGGCAGGACGAGCTCACTGAGATCTTCAAGAGAATCCGAAGGAAAAGAGAGTTCAGGCCCGACTCACGGGTGAGTGTTACTGTGGGTACCAATGGCCTGGCCTGGGATGTACCAAGCTAACACTGATACATGTAGCTAGCTTACACAAAGTGTTTGTAATGTGATGCCGTTCAGTTATGGACTCGGTTGCTGAATGCCACCTGTGTTGTGATTATTGGACTCGTGGTGTGATAAAACTCTATTGATCATATTGTTACAAAAGCTTGATAGAATAATGACAAATGTCTTGTGGAATGAAAGTATTGACTATATAAACTGTTAACTCACACAGATGAATGAGTAGACTCTTTGCTGTCTAACTCTGCAGGCAGTCATTGCTTTAATGGAGATGGGTTTCGATGAGAAGGAGGTGGTCGATGCTCTGAGAGTCAACAACAACCAACAGGACGCTGCGGTAAGTTTAAAGGGATACTTTCCCATAGTCAGATGAACTCGTGGATACCATTTTTATGTCTGTCCAGTATTTTATTTATTTATTTCACCTTTATTTAACCAGGTAGGCAAGTTGAGAACAAGTTCTCATTTACAATTGCGACCTGGCCAAGATAAAGCAAAGCAGTTCGACGCATACAACAACACAGAGTGACACATGGAGTAAAAAAACATAGTCAATAATACAGTAGAAAAATAAGTCTATATACAATGAGAGCAAATGAGGTGAGATAAGGGAGGTAAAGGCAAAAAAAGGCCATGGTGGCGAAGTAAATCCAATATAGCAAGTAAAACACTGGAATGGTAGATTTGCAGTGGAAGAATGTGCAAAGTCGAGAGAAATAATGGGGTGCAAAGGAGCTAAATATATAAATAAATACAGTAGGGGGAGAGGTAGT
This sequence comes from Salvelinus namaycush, assembly GCF_016432855.1. Lineage (NCBI taxonomy): Eukaryota > Metazoa > Chordata > Actinopteri > Salmoniformes > Salmonidae > Salvelinus > Salvelinus namaycush. Next base: position 37,682,562 of record NC_052324.1, on the reverse strand, counting down.
TATTTGGGCTAAATTATTGATGGGCTAAGTACAGGTGCAGTAATCTGTGAGCTGCTCTGACAGCTGGTGCTTAAAGCTAGTGAGGGAGATAAGTGTTTCCAGTTGCAGAGATTTTTGTAGTTCGTTCCAGTCATTGGCAGCAGAGAACTGGAATGAAGGGAGTTTCGAGAGCCAATGCTAACTAACGTTAGCGCAATGACTGGAAGTCTATAGGTATCTGCTAGCATGAAGTATATGACACTTAGGTCTTTCAGGAGCACTCTATCTTCTATCTATATGATGCGCTCGTCTTTTATTCAATGAGACATTCTAGATGCAGAATAAATGAATTTATACAAGAGAGGAAGGAATGATTTAACTGTTTTTCACGCCCTTTGGCCATGTTGTCATTGGGATCGAGACCTGATTCTCTATTGACCATCCTAGTTTCAGAGAAGTTGACTAACTGATCTAAATATCTTGTTGTCCTTCTGTGTGAGTAAATGGTTGCTGATTGGTTAACGTGTTTGCAGAGTGAGTGGCTGCTGATTGCTTATCGTGTTGTCATCCTGCAGTGTGAGTGGCTGCTGGGGGACAGGAAGCCGTCTCCAGAGGACCTGGATAAGGGCATCGACACCAACAGTCCTCTGTTCCAGGCCATCCTGGAGAACCCCGTGGTCCAGCTGGGCCTCACCAACCCCAAAACACTGCTGGGTAGGAGCGACAGCTGTTACACACAAACACAAGGAGCTTTTTAATGTGTGTTAGCATTTGATTAGGTTTTCTGTTGTGTGTACTGTAGGGTCACACAGCAGGTTAGCCTCTAAAACCCTTGTCTTTATGCAGCGTTTGAGGACATGTTGGAGAACCCTCTGAACAGCACCCAGTGGATGAACGACCCTGAGACTGGGCCTGTCATGCTGCAGATCTCCAGAATCTTCCAGACACTCAACCGCACGTAGACACTGCACAAACGGTGTGTGTGTAGGCGTGTGCATTTGTATGTAGGCGCGCGTGTGTGTGTGGTGTGTGTGTGTGTGTGCGCACGGCTGTGACAAGTATTGTTTTCGCCTTGAAAAGTCAAAGCCGGAGAAGATGTGTAAATGTAAGAGTTCAGAAGACGGAGATGTGACAGATATATCTATTTATACCACAGAAAAAAGAACAATGTTAACATGAACATGATTATAAAAATTATTATAAAAATGGTTGTTTTTTACATTTTAATAAGAACAATTTATAGTTAAGACCTACATGATTTATTTAAAATAATTTATCCATGTACCTAAAAAAATGACCATCAGGCATCAAAACAATGTTTACACTTTAAAATCAGCTTTTGTATGTTTTGCGATATTTAAATATCAATTACAGTTTCATTTGTTTCCTTAAATTGCTACATTTCATCAAAGGCGAATGACTTCAGGGCAAGCAGTCAAGTCCGTATCATTTGGTTGAAGACGGGTCTGCATGTGAACATGCACCCTAACTGTTGTGTGTCGAGGGAACCAGGATTCAGTACTAGCCAGGGGTGTGTTCAAAAGGTTGAAACGTTCAGAATGTTGCAGATGGTTCCGTGTGGCACCATCTGCAACATTCCCACAGGGTAACAGTATGAAAATGTATGCCCTCACTACTGTAAGTCCCTCTGGATAAGAGCATCTAATAAATTACTTAAATGTAGATATAAATGTAACATATAGAACTGACATGATGGATTCTCTCTCTGACAAAGAAGAATGTATGTTCTAAATGATGTATTTCTATCTGAACGTTTTGTTACTGTTCATCTTTCTGAATGATTAAGCCCCAGGTGATGTTAGAGGGCAACGGTTGTGCTTATCACAGTCAGTAGAGTGTAGAGGTACAGGGGTGTGTTCAGTAGGAAGCAAACAGAAGCAAATGGATTGAAACGGGAAAGGGCCTATCTGAATTTGTCCAATAGAAATTCTCGTTTTCATTGTAAAATGTTTTACTACACTGGCACTAATGAATGCACCCCAGGTGGATATGGGTGGTCAGACACTTTACCTCTCACTCTGTTCAACCTTGGGAACCTACTGCCTGCTGTGAGTCACTACTCAAAGATGTGGAAAAGTAAAGGAGGACATTTTCTTTGTGCTTCTCCCAAATATTTATTTAACTGCTACATTTTTTGTTGTTGCCTATTTTTAGAAAAGTGTAGTATTATAAGCTGTCTTTTTAGTGTCTGTGAAGTCAAGTCTGTGTAATAATGGTCTTTGGTCCTGCTTTATCTCGAGACCTATGTATAAATTCTCAATGTGCTCTGATTCTGCGCCTGTTCTCAATACTCTTACCACAGCTCACTGCAGCAGGCAAAATATTACTCCTGGAACTCCTGAGAAATACATTTTCTGCCAATGGGTGGTATGGTTGGCCTGAGTGCCAGTCTGTTTGTGCTATCATGCCAACTCATTGTCACTGATTGTGTCAACCCATATTTGGCTTGACAATGAGCAATGGAGCTGACAAGAGCAACAACAGATCTGGGACCAGAATACAGTATGATAGGTTTCAGGGGAAATTGAGGCTTGATCCATGAACATAACAAATGATTCAAAGGTAGTCGTTTAAGTGATGTGAAGGTGTATCATTCCTTCCTGCAATGAAGCAAACTAGGTATCAACATGTAACCCAATGCATTGAAGAATTTTACATGCAGTGGTATACTGAGCTAAGTAAAACCCCTAGTCTAGTGGTGGGCCGTTGTACTTTCGAGAGCAAAGTAGATGTGAGCTGTTTAACCAAAACATGAACTAATTATTATTGACTGTGAGATGACTTGCCTTGTCATCAGACAGACCAGTTCAAACTACAATAATACAGTAACTTGTTGTGCAATAGCTAGAATCTATAGATGGACTTGAGTTTTGTAGACTTGTTAGAATACATATTTGATTGGAGTGTTAGGAATGTGTGAAATGCAATGGGTTAGTGAGGCTGTATGTTTATTCTATATCCTTTGACAGTAATTTATAATAACAATAAGTGACTTCCCAGAAACACTAGTACTGCTTTTGTTACATATGATTCAATATGACTGATTTATGGGGCTCTTAGTGTGCTTCCCAAATGCACCACGTTCCCTAAATAGTGCACTAGTATTGACCAGAGCCCTATGGGTCCTGGTCAAAAGTAGTGCACTATTAGGGATTAAGGTGCCATTTGGGACAAAGACTTTGTTTTCATTGTGAATTTCATCTAAAAGAAGAACATGAAGGATGCATGGTGTGTTTTGCCAAGCTTTGAGTGTTTTATTCAATATTTGAATTGTAGTGTTGATGTGACTTTGCTCAGGGAGGCTGTTTTTTTCTAGCTATGCCATCATGAGGCAAATCTCTACTCCTGTTGTGCAAACATTTGCCTGAAGACTTTCACTGATCCATGATAACCTGGCTTATTGAACAGAGCGTCACTAAGTATGGTTTGGTAAAATGCAATATTTCACAATTATTTAAATGTTTTTTAATGGAGAAGTATTTGCTTGAATTGTGTGTTTATTTATATTTTAGCCAAAATAGTTACTTGCTCTTATTAATATTACATTTTAGAGAATCTGAAATTTGCACTTCAAGTTATTGAATTACAATTTCTTTACAAAATAGATCTATACACATTTTCAGAAAATACGTTTTTCACTAGCAGGTCACGGATCTGTCGAGCAAAGTAGCATTTTTGAATGTTCAAAGCATTTGTATAGATGGAAGAGGAGACTACATTGGCAGCCTTTCTGTATACAGGTCTAGGATGCTGTGGCAGAGTTTTCTATCATGGCTAGTGTTATTTGTTATAACAACATGGACCGTTTTTAGTTTTTCATAGTAATCCAATATCAAATCATGTATTTCCCAACTGCAGAGACTGAAAGGTAGAAGACTAGGTACAAACTTCAGCCGTCAGGAGCTGATAGGCTAGATTGGTATTTGATCAGTGCTTAAGGGGTATTTTTAGTGTGTGAGAGTCATCTTGGCAGTTGGATTGTTTTTACTGGGTTCCATACTATACTGTCCGGTATTAACAACCTATGCAATATACTCTCTCATTCTGTTAAACCGACTAGCCTCGCCCTCGGGGCTACTGTCATTCAAATCACAGTTACATTAAAAGCATTTCTGTTGCTGTTTTCTTTTGGATCCTGTGCTTTGTTTACCTGAAATGGGGGGAATGTTTAATCTCCCTTAGATAGTGTGGACCTGTTAACGAGAGAGAGAGAGAATCATAGTTGCTCAATGCATTTCATACCGACGAGACTGTGGTTTTTTTATAGATGTGAATTAATCAATAGCCTGGATGCCATTCTGTTCTAGCATTAGCCAGCCCAGACTATGCTGCAGGTTATCTAATGTTGAAACATATTGACATTTTTACTATGGCACCACTAATAGCATTTATTAATCAAAGTATCTGACATCACTGGCCTGTGCTGCTTCATGTGTCTTCACTAAAGCAGTGTTCTCAGGTTGCATGTTGTGTGCAGTACTGACACCTGACAGTTCTATTGATTAGGTAACAGCACTGGCAACTGACCGTTCTGTTGTCTGTTGATTGGATAACAGCACTGACACCTGACAAGTAGCACAGATACTTGGTATATGGTATTTGTCTGGTCATTAACTTACTCCTCTGTTTGCCCAACTCTTGTCTTGCAGTTGGTCCCAATATGCTCCCTATGCCCTTGGTCCTAACCAGTATGTGGATCTGACCTTAGCATGTTTGCAGATACGTAAGGAGTAGGCAATATGGTGTAAGCTCCACCATTACTACACTGGTTATGCCTATCCAGACCGTTTCAGATCTGCAAGCATCAAAGTTTAGGGCAATCAGCAGTTGCTGCATCCATTTTTGGACATAGAAATTGATATGTAACCATTGATTCTTGAATAATATAATTCATAAATGCTTCATGAGTTTAGATTAACTGTCATACCCCATCAGAACCAAAATATAAGCTTGTTTTACACCAGTGTTTGTAAACAATGAACATCTAAACAAACACTATATTGCCTCAAAATGTTGTTAAAACTATAATTTTGATATCATGTATGATCAGTCCTTACATTCTCCAGCCCTATCCCTCAGCTTTTTACCTGAACCAGCGGTGGGGAGGCCACTTTGTTAATGTGTCTACTGCTGATTGCAGCTTTAAGGCTAAGTTCAATGAACGTGGCCTTAAGATGCTTTTGGGAAACCGCGACCTGATCTAGTTTCTCACTCCGGGTCATATTCATGTGAATTTGTTCACTTCTCACCTGTGGAAAATGTGAAAAGCTTTGTAACATCACTACTCAAATGTAGTACCAATTAAAGGCTTTTGAATTTAACTGATGCGAGAGAGGTCAAATTTTGTGTTTCATTGTCTTCTGAAATACAACAGCATCTTTACAGTTCCTTTCCATCCTGTCAAGGAAGTAGGCTACTTGAGTCAATTTCGGATAGATGCTACTGTTCCATAAGGTGTTGTGACCTTGCTTTGTTGGACTGGGTGGCTTGAGGCCTGAACAGCCTAGCAGTTAGTGTCTGAGTGAATCGGAGACTACTTACTTTACAATCCTGCCCACCAGTTCACGTGTGACTCACTCTCAGAAAGCACCACTAGAGGACACTATTGGTCAATGGTTCAGCATTATACAACACAGGGCTCATGTTGACAAAGAAAAAGTTAGAACAACATATTTTTCCCACCACTTTTCATGCGTTTTGGTTTGAAGGCACCAGCAAGACCAATGCAGTGTGTTTATTGTCTCTGTCTGTGTTGCTGGAGAAACGGTGCTGCTGAGGGTTGAGCTACACCGCAAAGGAGGGTGTGCTGTGCTGCTGGAGAGACGGTGTTGATGAGGGTTCAGCTACATCACTAAGGAGGGTGTGCTGTGCTGCTGGAGAGACGGTGTTGATGAGGGTTCAGCTACATCACTAAGGAGGGTGTGCTGTGCTGCTGGAGAGACGGTGTTGATGAGGGTTCAGCTACATCACTAAGAAGGGGGTGCTGTGCTGCTGGAGAGACGGTGTTGATGAGGGTTGAGCTACATCACTAAGGAGGGTGTGCTGTGCTGCTGGAGAGACGGTGTTGATGAGGGTTGAGTTACACCGCGAAGGAGGGTGTGCTGTGCTGCTGGAGAGACGGTGTTGATGAGGGTTGAGCTACACCGCGAAGGAGGGTGTGCTGTGCTGCTGGAGAGACGGTGTTGATGAGGGTTGAGCTACACCGCGAAGGAGGGTGTGCTGTGCTGCTGGAGAGACGGTGTTGATGAGGGTTGAGCTACACCGCGAAGGAGGGTGTGCTGTGCTGCTGGAGAGACGGTGTTGATGAGGGTTGAGCTACACCGCGAAGGAGGGGGTGCTGTGCTGCTGGAGAGACAGTGTTGATGAGGGTTGAGTTACATCACTAAGAAGGGGGTGCTGTGCTGCTGGAGAGACGGTGTTGATGAGGGTTGAGCTACATCACTAAGGAGGGTGTGCTGTGCAGCTGGAGAGACGGTGTTGATGAGGGTTCAGCTACACCGCGAAGGAGGGTGTGCTGTGCTGCTGAGAGACAGTGTTGATGAGGGTTGAGTTACATCACTAAGGAGGGTGTGCTGTGCTGCTGGAGAGACGGTGTTGATGAGGGTTGAGTTACACCGCGAAGGAGGGTGTGCTGTGCTGCTGAGAGACAGTGTTGATGAGGGTTGAGTTACATCACTAAGGAGGGTGTGCTGTGCTGCTGGAGAGACGGTGTTGATGAGGGTTGAGTTACACCGCGAAGGAGGGTGTGCTGTGCTGCTGGAGAGACGGTGTTGATGAGGGTTCAGCTACATCACTAAGGAGGGTGTGCTGTGCTGCTGGAGAGACGGTGTTGATGAGGGTTCAGCTACATCACTAAGAAGGGGGTGCTGTGCTGCTGGAGAGACGGTGTTGATGAGGGTTGAGTTACACCGCGAAGGAGGGGGTGCTGTGCTGCTGTGGAGCCAATCAGCTGGGCGGTGGAGATTGAGAGATGTTGCCTGTGATTCTTGGAGAAGATAAACTCACCTGCAACATACAGGTACGCCTGGCCTGATACAGATAGAAATGCATTCATGACATAACCTGTGTGTGAGAGAGAAGCAGTCATTTGGTGTCATCGTCCGGCCCCTGAAAGCCTTCTTGTTATTCCACAGCGTCCCTCCCAATACCACGGTCCCTACCATCCCTCCGGTCCCTGCCACCGTCCCTCCCATACTTCCTGTCCCTTCCACTGTCCTTCCTGTCACTCCTGTCCCGGCCACCACCCCTCCCGTCCCTACCACTGCCCCTTCTGTCCCTCCCATCCCTCCTGTCCCTGCCACTGTCCTTCCTGCACCTGGTGTTCCCTCCAGGCAGGGTCATGTTTTCAAACTGTTTGCCAAACACTTTCTGTCATCAGCCAATCAGCATTGCTGCAGTGATGATAATGTAACTACTGTAGCTGCATTTCTCCAGTGCCATGACCAGCTAATCTGTTTTTATCAGTCTGGTTTAAATTTTTTCTAAAAAGTTCTCTAATCTGATTATTGTTGCTGGTGTCATGGTGATTGAACATGTGGTATCCAGCCCCACCTTTCTGAACCAGCCTCTGCAGATGGTTATCCTCCATAAACTGATCTACAGAGTTCGAAGAACATTTCAGCCAGATTTTCACTTTCATGTTTGAACCACGAAAAGATTTAAGAGCTTGTTTATTGGGCTTATCCTGTTTGCGTGAACAGAAGGCTCTGGGCCTAACTACATTTAAACCAGTTGCAACTAGTTTTGAGATATGGATATTGTGAAAATAAGGAAATATGTGTTTTTAATACTTTTATTTGTGGCAAACATTTCAAAATGTTTGGCCACAGAACAGCATCAGTAACTAAATTTGTATACATTTTAAGTAGATAAAATAAAAATGTTTTCACTAATGACCGTAAATGTCCTAGACTGTGGCTATAACTTCGATTAGCTAACACAACGTGCAATTGGAACATAGGAGTGATGGTTGCTGATAATAGGCCTCTGTACGCCTATGTAGATATTCCATAAAAAATCTGCCGTTTCCGGCTACAATAGTCATTAACAACATTAACAATGTCTACACTTTATTTCTGATCAATTTGATGTTATTTAAATGGACAAAAAATGTGCTTTTCTTTAAAAAAACAAGGACATCTCTAAGTGACCCCAAACTTTTGAACAGTAGTGAATATATATATATATATATATATATATATATATATATATATATATATATATATATATATATATATATATATAGTGTATACACTACCAGTCAAAAGTTTTAGAACACCTACTCATAATATTTTCTACATTGTAGAATAATTGTGAAAACATCAAAAGTATGAAATAACACACATGGAATCATGTAGTAACCAAAAAAGTGTTCAACAAATCAAAATATATTTTATATTTGAGATTCTTCAAATACCCACCCTTTGCCTTGATAACAGCTTTGCACACTCTTGGCATTCTCTCAACCAGCTTCATGAGGTAGTCACCTGGAATGCATTTCAATTAACAGGTATGCCTTCTTAAAAGTTAATTTGTGGAATTTTTTTCCTTCTTAATGCGCTTGAGCCAATCAGTTGTGTTGTGACAAGGTGGGGGGGTATACAGAAGATAGCCCTCTTTGGTAAAAGACCAAGTCCATATTATGGCAAGAACAGCTCAAATAAGCAAAGAGAAACGACAGTCCATCATTACTTTAAGACATGAAGGTCAGTCAATCCGGAACATTTCAAGAACTTTTAAAGTTTCTTCAAGTGCAGTCGCAAAAACCATCAAGCACTATGATGAAACTGGCTCTCATGAGGACCACCACAGGAAAGGAAGACACAGAGTTACCTCTGCTGCAGAGGATAAGTTCATTAGAGTTACCAGCCTCAGAAATTGCAGCCCAAATAAATGCTTCAGATTTCAATTAACAGACATCTCAACATCAACTGTTCAGAGGAGACTGTGTGAATCAGGCCTTCATGATCGAGTTGTTGCAAAGAAACTACTACTAAAGGACACCAATAATAAGAAGAGACTTGCTTGGGCCAAGAAACACGAGCAATGGACATTAGACCGGTGGAAATTTGTCCTTTGATCTGGAGTCCAAATTGGAGATTTTTGGTTCCAACCGCCGTGTCTTTGTGAGACCGGGTGTGGGTGAACGGATGATCTCCGCATGTGTATTTCCCACCGTAAAGCATGGAGGAGGAGGTGTTTTGATGTGGGGGTTCTTTGCTGGTGACCTTGTCTGTGATTTATTTAGAATTCAAGGCACACTTAACCAGCATGGCTACCACAGCATTCTGCAGCGATACGCCATCCCATGTGGTTTAAGCTTAGTGGGACTATCATTTGTTTTTCAACAGGACAATGACCCAACACACCTCCAGGCTGTGTAAGGGCTATTTTTACCAGGAAGGAGAGTGATGGAGTGCTGCATCAGATTACCTGGCCTCCACAATCCCCCGACCTCAACCAAATTGAGATGGTTTGGGATGAGTCGGACCGCAGGGTGAAGGAAAAGCAGCCAACAAGTGCTCAGCATATGTGGGAACTCCTACAAGACTGTTGGAAAAGCATTCCATTGAATTTGGCTTGCTCCTCAGGAAATGCTGGTGGTCATGACATAAGCCAAATATGAGTTGGCTTGGGGCTGTGGTTTGATGTGGTTGTTTCTTGAGTGTGTCCTTTCCACCATCAAAGCCTTGTTCACACTGCAGGCCTTAATGCTCAAATCAGTTTTGTTGTTCAAATCCGTCTTGGAATACTGAATGTCCAAACAGCAAGTTACAAGTGACCAAATTGTATTTGTCTGTGTTCAGACAGCAGTCATTTGGTGACATGGCTACGCTAGTTGTCAAAGTAACGACGGGTGTTGGCGGGGTGGCGTAGGCTGATTGGTAGTGGTGCTCGTTGTTCCTATCACTCAGAAGTTATGTAGCAATCTAAGGTGACAACAATAGTTTCCATGGACGTTTCCCAGTTGCTTTGAATGATCAAAATCATAGTGTAAGAACACTTTTTAAAGCCTGAAAGGATAAGATTGTCCAACTTTCAAAACAAGGCATTTTTGGCTAGCCACAGCAGTCAACTAGCTAGTTAGTCACAGCAGTCAACTAGCTAGTTAGTCACAGCAGTCAACTAGCTAGCCACAGCAGTCAACTAGCTAGCCACAGCAGTCAACTAGCTAGTTAGCCACAGCAGTCAACTAGCTAGCCACAGCAGTCAACTAGCTAGTTAGTCACAGCAGTCAACTAGCTATTCACAGCAGTCAACTAGCTAGCCACAGCAGTCAACTAGCTAGTCAGCCACAGCAGTCAACTAGCTAGCCACAGCAGTCAACTAGCTAGCCACAGCAGTCAACTAGCTAGTCACAGCAGTCAACTAGCTAGCCACATCAGTCAACTAGCTAGCCACAGCAGTCAACTAGCTAGGTAGCTGTTTAACTTTCTAGCACATTCACTAATTTGTTTGTAAAAAATTAATACGTTCGTTAGCTATCACATGTTATTGTCAAACTGTCAACAGTGTAGCCAGTAAGCAACAATATATGCCAAAAAACAGTCTAAAAATTACTTGAGGGCAAATCAGATTTTATTGTTCAGACACAAATGGCCAGGAATCATTTTTGTATCTGTATGTGGCTTGAAATATCCAGTTCCATGTGTTTCTTGGCTGTTGACTGCAGGAAAAAGAACATATTCGAATCGGATATACAAAAAAGTTTTGAATCACTTCAAACTGCCAGTGTGAACAAGGCTCAAGACACACCCATCTGTCAGAACATTTCCCGCAGTTGTTACTCCCCACTCAATCACAACAAACCAACCTCCTGCAGGTTGAGGTCAGTCACTACAGGCAGATGTATGGTGAGATGCCGGAGGAACCTTTGAATATGTCAGTGGCCTACAGAGTAATATGAGAAGAATGCAATTGCTGAATTTATAGATATTATATGCGTTTTGATCATTTTCAAGTATAGTAACAGGTCCAAGTAGAATAAACAACCCTTTACATAATACCATATAAGCTAATATAATGTGTTATCGGCATTTTGTCTGGTGGTAATGGGGCTACGTTGGCAAACATGTCAGAGTGGTCATACCTTCCTGTGTGGTGTCCCGTATAAAACAGGCACCTGATTCTGCACCTGATCCTGGTGCAGATAACACAGGGTTTCTCCCTCCCCATATTAACTGATACCATTGAATTAAATAATTGAATAGGACAATACAAGTAAAAGTTTTGTCTAGTATATTATGCTGAGTGCCAGGTCTCTCTCAATTCAGAGACATCAGTATCAAGTGCCTCTGTCCATCTGGTCTTCATCACATCATCTTGCAAGTCTCTATGTGCTGGCTCCATACATGTTTCTGTGAACACATACACACACAGTCGTTGTTATATTACCAATGGCAGTTAGGATAGGTAATATCTGACACACAAACAGCTACTATGTTGAATTTTGAACAGGTCAGGTAAAACTTACTCAATTATGGTCTCCCCATCAAACGACAGAGGCTGGTGTCTGGTGAAAACCTCTACAGTCCTCTCTCAATCTGTAGAAATAGACAGAGTTGAGGCAGAGGTCAACAATGACGCATGGATAAAGTCTATGGTCATGTTGAATGGAGGGGGTCGCTACACCAGTGGAGGCTGGTGGGAGGAGCTATAAGAGGACAGGCTCATTGTATTGGCTGGAATGGCATGAATGGAACGGAGTCAAACGTGGTTTCCATATGTTTGATGTGTTTGATACCGTTCCAATTATTCCATTCCAACCATTACAATGAGCTCGTCCTCCTATATCTCCTCCCACCAGCCTCCTCACTACACCAATGAGATGTTCCAGGAGGCAGAGAGAGCGATTGAAGAAGAGATGCTGAGAGAGAACAAAGAGAAGAGACGCAGAGAGATGGAAGAACTGAAGGCAATGTTTGAAGGAGAGTGACAACCTGAGGAAAAACAATGAAAAATTGTCTAAAAAGAAACCGCTTTGTTAAGAGCAGGTGTTGGAGCAGACATGGTTCCTGCATGCGGAGCTGCTATGGGAATAGTTGGAGGACCAGTTGGTGCAGCAGTAGGAGCTGCAGAAGGAGCTGCAGAAGGAGCTACAGAAGGAGCTGCAGAAGGAGCTGCACAAGGAGCTCTGAATGTGTCACGCATGAGCGAAGCTGTGAAAATACATGCTTGATGATACAATGAATCTGCTGTGCTATCTATCAGCCTGTCTGTTCCAGTTAAACATCACCCAGGTATAAGAAATTGCATTAAGATTCTATTATGACATATTTCATGTATCTTCAATATGGGGATGATGGCTATTGAATTTATTCAAGGGATGTGGGCTAATACAGTTTGTTGTTGTTGTTTTGGTGCAATAGGCATTGCTAAGCTTTTAGATAGCTATGGGGTTGGTTGTTCTGTTTACATTGTCTGCTGTTCAATAAAGTTTCATGAGATCAATGCAGATTATGTTCTATGTTCATTATGTCAACGCACAACTTCTTTTCAAAATCTTTTGTTGCTTGGGCCTATCATGAGTGGGCCTATCTTGCAACAGGAGCCATGATTGGAGGAAAAGTTGCAGAGATTTTTCACTTCTGGTTGCAGTTCTCCATGGTATCCACTAGATGGTACCAAACCATGTGATAAGAGGTCTTCTTTTTGCTGTACACTGGGGTAACTGTGGGGTAGTGTCATCCAGTGGAGGCTGGTGGGAAGAGCTATAGGATGATGGGCTCATTGTAATGGCTGGAATGGAATATATGGAACGGTATTAAACAGATGGAAACCACGTTTGACTGTTCCATTGATTCCATTCTAGCCATTACAGTGAAAGGAAAGAGAAAGGGAAAGGGGAATACCTAGTCAGTTGTCCAACTGAATGTATTCAACTGAATTGCATTTAACCTAACCCCTCTGAATCAGGGGGGGGGGGGGGGGGGGGGGGCGACAGTGGGTTAACTTCAGTGCTCAGGGGCAGAACGACAGATTTCTTACCTTGTCAGCTCTGGGATTCGATCCGGCAACGCTCTAATTCCATTCCAGCCATTATAATGAGCCCGTACTCCTATAGCTACTCCCACCAGCCTCCTCTAGTATCATCGTAGCACCTCAGGGTTAGAGGGGAGAGACTAGGGGGACTTGTCTGACCAACATCCCATTGACAGCCCGACTAGCCAAAATCTATAACTGACCCTTACCTTAACCCTAATCTAATTTTAACCAATTTGAAAAATGGTTAAGCCACGTCATCTTAGTTTTCCCCAGGTTAGAGAGCTGTCACCATACCTCTATCCGGAATGATGATTTCACACAGGATCTAAATAGAAATCTTACAAACTTGAAGCAATGTACAATGAAAACTGAAATGTGATGTCATATACTTCTTGTATGTGCCACGAGGTGTAAGCCAACTATCATTCAATTGGAAAGTTGAGTGCTCAAGGAAAACAGAAATTGGAGACAGCCAGGTCCAACTTTATGGAAACTATGTCAGATCATATTTCTTCCTTCTTCCTCCTCACAAACTTCCATTTCAAGTCAAAGGGTCAAATGTCACTTTGAAATACCAGAATGTAAATGAATGCTTTCTATTCATGAAATGTTTCATAGTGAGTTTGTTTTATTATAAGTGTGTGACTCAGCCATGATGTTACTTAATCAACCTCATTGTGTACCTTCAGTGATCTCACCCTGTGGGAATCAGCACATCTTTGTAATTTCATGTGAAAAGCAATTGTGTACGTGCTATTATCACTGTCCTGGGTAATGTCCCAAATGGCACCATTCCATTCCACACCCTATTTAGTTCACTCTACGGCTCTGGTCAAATGTAATGTGCTATATAGGCAGGGATGGGTAGTAACAGATTACAAGTAACAGGGATTATGTTTTTTTATTTGTATTATGTGTAATTGGATTACAGTTACATTCTTAAAAACAGCTGATTACATTATGGATTACTTCATCTAATATCAATATTACAATTTGATACGCTTCAGTGATGCTGCTGTTTAGTGCATAGACCTTCTGACATGGTCCCACCTCAGCAGGACTATTGTCTCTAGCTGATGGGCCATCACAGGCGTGGATGGGTTTTTGATTATATTCAGACTGGTTGAATAGGATACGCTTTCAGAACATTCACACCAGGGGTGTAATCATTAGTCCAAAAAGTTGCAAACAGCAATTAAAACATGAGTTTCTATTGGACAAATAACAATAAAACGTTTTGCGGGCAAACAGCAGACAGTCGCCTGGACTACATAGAGCTCTCATAAACCTACCTGTGCAGGTCCAGCCTGGTCTCATAGATTAGACGTAACACAGTAAATGTTAATCTGGGACACTCAAATGAGTATGATATGTTGTGGTTACAGAAGACAGATGGTTACTTAAGGCAAAAACGGAAGTAGGGTTGGTTGGTGGGTGGGCGGGTGGGGCGGATAGGTGGGCATGTAACGCGAACATCTAGCAACCCAAAGGTTGTGTGTTTGAATCTCATCACGGACAACTTTAGAATTTTATCTAATCAGCAACTTTGCAACTACTTACTACTCTATAGCTATTTTGCAACTACTTAGCATGTTAGCTAATCCTCCCCACAACAAATTGCAATTGGTAACATATCATACAAATTGTAATTCGTACCATGCAGTATAATGCGAAATGGATGATGGACATCCACATACATAACATATGAAATGTAACATATCATACTAATTGGCGTGTCCCAGATTTACATTTACTATGTTACGTCTACCCCTGAGTCCAGGCTGGCAGATCGATTCCTCTCGGTCTCCTTTAATCAGTGGCAAAATAAGCGCACAAGCTCCTAAACCCCTACCCTGCACACTGTACATTTACGTCTCCTCCTTTCGTATAGAAAAAATGCAACTGGTATGGATAGGCTACAGAATTCCCATGTTGGTGCCCATCACTACTGATACTCATCAAATCGATGGAAAGCTTTAGGGTGCTGCTGACAAACAGCATGTTCCAAGGGATGGGCCTGAGCATGCTGCTGTACAGAACATAGAATAGTCTTACATCATATCACTCCTTATAATGTGCTGAAAATGAACAAATCTGTGCAGCTACTTTACAATCTGTAACATGGTGTTCAAGTCTACTTTTAAAGAAGACAATGCCGATTTTCATTATATTGAGAAATACATTCTAGGACAAAAGAAAACGAAATATTAAAATAGGTTTAAAGAACTTATAAAATATTCAGTTCCATCCAAAGTAATTGAATTAAGTTACTCATTTAGAGTAATCCTGAGGATTACGTTACTGATTACTTTGTGTCATGTAACTGTAATCAGCACGGATAAAAAATGTCAAGCAATCTGCCCAACCCTGTATACAGTGCATTTGGAAAGTTTTCAGACCCCTTCCCCTTTTCCACATTTTTTTACATTACAGCCTTATTCTAAAATGGATTAAATACAACATGTTCCTCATCGATCTACACACAATACCCCATAATAACAAAGCAAAATCAGTTGTAATAATTTTTTTGGGGCAAATGTTTTAAAATAAAAAACATAAAATACCTTATTTACATAAGTATTTTGACCGTTTGCTATGAGACTCGAAATTGAGCTCAGGTGCATCTTGTTTCCATTGATCATCCTTGAGATGTTTCTACAACTTGATTGGAGTCCACCTGTGGTAAATTCAATTGATTGGACATGATTTGGAAGGGCACACACCTGCCTATATAAGGTCCCAACCTTGACAGTGCGTGTCAGAGCAAAAACCAAGCCATGAGGTCAAAGGAATTGTCTGTAGAGCTCAGAGACA
This sequence comes from Salvelinus namaycush, assembly GCF_016432855.1. Taxonomy (NCBI): domain Eukaryota; kingdom Metazoa; phylum Chordata; class Actinopteri; order Salmoniformes; family Salmonidae; genus Salvelinus; species Salvelinus namaycush. The sequence continues at coordinate 37,666,764 of NC_052324.1, read as the reverse complement.
GGATTGTGTCGAGGCACAGATCTGGGTAAGGGTACCAAAACATTTCTGCAGCATTGAAGGTCCCCAAGAACACAGTAGCCTCCATCATTCTTAAATGGAAGAAGTTTGGAACCACCAAGACTCTTCCTAGAGCTGGCTGCCAGGCCAAACTGAGCAATCGGGGAGAAGGGCCTTGATAAGGGAGGTGACCAAGAACCCAATGGTCACTCTGACAGAGCACCAGAGTTCCTCTGTGGAGATGGGAGAACCTTCCAGAAGGACATCTATCTCTGCAGCATTCCATCAATCAGGTCTTTATGGTTGAGTGGCCAGACGGAATCCACTCCTAAGTAAAAGGCACATGACAGCCTGCTTGGAGTTTGCCAAAAGGCACCTAAAGGACTCTCAGACTGTGAGAAACAAGATTCTCTGGTCTGATGAAACCAAGATTGATCTCTTTGGCCTGAATGTCAAGCGTCACGTCTGAGGGAAACCTGGCACCATCTCTACAGTGAAGTATGGTGGTGGCAGCGTCATGCTGTGGGGATGTTTTTCAGCGGCAGGTACTGGGAGACTAGTCAGGATCGAGGGAAAGATGAACGAAGCGAAGTACAGAGAGATCCTTGATGAAAACCTGCTCCAGAGCGCTCAGGACCTCAGACTGGGGCAAAGGTTCACCTTCCAACAGGACGACAACCCTAAGCACACAGACTAGAAAACGCAGGAGTGGCTTCGGGACAAGTCTCCGAATGTCCTTGAGTGGCCCAGCCAGAGCCTGGACTTGAACCCGATCAAACATCTCTGGAGAGACCTGAAAATAGCTGTGCAGCGGCGCTCCTCCAACCAATCTGACAGAGCTTGAGGATCTGCAGAGAAGAATAGGAGAAACTCCACAAACACAGGTGTCCCAAGCTTGTAGCGTCATACCCAAGAAGACTCGAGGCTGTAATTGCTGCAAAAGGTGATTCAACAATGTACTGAGTAAAGGGTCTGAATACTTATGTAAATTTAATATTTGTTTTTTTTAATGAATTTGTCAAATTTTTCTAAAAGCCTGTTTTTTGCTTTGTCATTATGGGATATTGTGTGTAGATTGAGGGGGGAAATAAATTGAAAACATTTTTGAATAATTCTGTAACATATCAAAATGTGGAAAAAGTCAAGGGGTCTGAATACTTTCCGATTGCACTGTATAGGGTACCCATAGGACTCTGGTCAAAAGTAATGCACTATATAGGGTGTAGGGTGACATTTGAGACCTATCACTGGTGCATTCCCTGCCTTGTTTATAAGAAATGCAAGGGAGGAGGACTTCCTTGTAGTGCAGGGTGGTGACTCCCTCACTGCACCCACAGCTTGCAGCCTTCCCTTATCTTCACTTCCCTGTTGCCATACTGAGCGGGACTGAAGGTGCTAAGCTGGCATACCTTTCATAATCTCCCTGACTCTCTAACATCAAACTTCTTTCCTTTTGTTTATGTTTTAAGTGTGGGAGCACCTGTAAGTAGAGATGTTTATTTTTCATATCATTAATATTTGTTTGAGTAGATATTTAATTATTTGTGAAAGGCTTGGATAAAATTAATAATATATGAAAATAATATGATTAAAGACTTGGATCCTCTTTAAGAGTCACTCTGTCTAAAATCTCCATGCTGTGTTTGCTGAGGATGATGAAGAGCAACTACACGTTGATCTTTGTTGTGGTTTCATTCATAAAGGATACCACCCCAGTTATTACACTGTAGGCTTACATTTTCTCATAGTAATCTAGTTCCTTTCTTCATTGCACTCAGACATGACAAGGTAATTGGTTAAAGGGACTATCTGGGATTTGAAAATCAACAAAGGAACTATATAAACTACAATGGCTATATATCATGTATTTAAAAGTCTTATTTAGTGTATTTACAAATTCCAGATTGCCTCTTAAAAAGTGCCATGTGTATACAGTTATTTCGATCCCCACTTGTCCTAACTTTTTTGAGGTACAACTTTAAAATAAATATATATAAAGAAATGTTCCTATCACAGGACGATGTTGTACACGGAGCTGCTGCGGTTGTGGGATGAAGCAGTGAAGGCAGTGGATGCCAGAGACTGGCAGGGAGCCCTGTCTAAACTGAACCAGATCACTGAACCTACCTCCCGTACTCTGTTTCTGACTGCCTCTGCTCACCTTGCCCTAGGGCAGCTGGAGCCTGCCATCCAGGTAAGTCTGGAGGACTGCTGTCAAGAGTGACTGATCAATCTCTGAAAGGATTTCTTTGTGTGTGTATGTGAGTGCGTCTAATATTTATCTGTCGCCCTGTGAAGGCTTTAGACCAGACCATAGCCAAGGATGAGCGACTTGCAGTTGGCTTTTTCCAAAGATCTGGAACACTCATAATGGCTAGCAGGTAAAGAGATCACTGTACAACATTATGGTTCCTCTTCTGTCAACTGATGTTGTTCTCTCCTTTATTAAAGTTAACAACAGGATGTACAGGTCAATGTGTATGTACAGCGTTTAGACATCGATTAACATATGAAGGCAAATGGCTGTCTATTCATGTTTTAGATTACAAAAGACAGCCATTAAATCTGACATCCCTCTCCCTCCCACTCTCTTTGTTCCTGTGTGTGTGTGTGTGTGTGTGTGTGTGTGTGTGTGTGTGTGTGTGTGTGTGTGTGTGTGTGTGTGTGTGTGTGTGTGTGTGTGTGTGTGTGTGTGTGTGTGTGTGTGTGTGTTCTGCAGGCTGGAGGAGGCTCTGAATGACTGTATCTCGGCTCAGAAACACATGAGAGGGAACGTGGTCATTGACTACAGACAGCTGGGGCTACGCTACAAGCTCTACAGCTGGCAGGTACAACAGACTTACACCACAGTGTTATAGATGTAGACTTACACCACAGTGTTATAGATGTAGACTTACACCACAGTGTTATAGATGTAGACTTACACCACAGTGTTATAGATGTAGACTTACACCATGCTGTTATAGATGTAGACTTACACCATGCTGTTATAGATGTAGACTTACACCACAGTGTTATAGATGTAGACTTACACCACAGTGTTATAGATGTAGACTTACACCACAGTGTTATAGATGTAGACTTACACCACAGTGTTATAGATGTAGACTTACACCATGCTGTTATAGATGTAGACTTACACCATGCTGTTATAGATGTAGACTTACACCATGCTGTTATAGATGTAGACTTACACCATGCTGTTATAGCTGTAGACTTACACCACGTGTTATAGATGTAGACCTACACCACAGTGTTATAGATGTAGACTTACACCACAGTGTTATAGATGTAGACTTACACCACAGTGTTATAGATGTAGACTTACACCACAGTGTTATAGATGTAGACTTACACCATGCTGTTATAGATGTAGACTTACACCACAGTGTTATAGATGTAGACTTACACCATGCTGTTATAGATGTAGACTTACACCACAGTGTTATAGATGTAGACTTACACCACAGTGTTATAGATGTAGACCTACACCACAGTGTTATAGATGTAGACTTACACCACAGTGTTATAGATGTAGACTTACACCACGTGTTATAGATGTAGACTTACACCACAGTGTTATAGATGTAGACTTACACCATGCTGTTATAGATGTAGACTTACACCACAGTGTTATAGATGTAGACCTACACCACAGTGTTATAGATGTAGACTTACACCACAGTGTTATAGATGTAGACTTACACCACAGTGTTATAGATGTAGACTTACACCACAGTGTTATAGATGTAGACTTACACCATGCTGTTATAGATGTAGACTTACACCACAGTGTTATAGATGTAGACTTACACCACAGTGTTATAGATGTAGACTTACACCATGCTGTTATAGATGTAGACTTACACCACAGTGTTATAGATGTAGACTTACACCACAGTGTTATAGATGTAGACTTACACCACGTGTTATAGATGTAGACTTACACCATGCTGTTATAGATGTAGACTTACACCACAGTGTTATAGATGTAGACTTACACCACAGTGTTATAGATGTAGACTTACACCACAGTGTTATAGATGTACGTGTACCTTGCAGGTGTTATAGATGTACTTGTACCTTGAAGGTGTTATAGATGTACTTGTACCTTGAAGGTGTTATAGATGTACTTGTACCTTGCAGGTGTTATAGATGAGCTTCAATGCCATACAACTCTCCTTACGTGGCCTCCAATTGCTCTTAAATACAAGTAAAACTAAATGCATGCTCTTCAACCGATCGCTGCCTGCACCTGCCCGCCCATCCAGCATCACTACTCTGGACGGTTCTGACTTAGAATATGTGGGCAACTACAAGTACCTAGGTGTCTGGTTAGAATGTAAACTCTCCTTCCAGACTCACATCAAACATCTCCAATCCAAAGTTAAATCTAGAATTGGCTTCCTATTTCGCAACAAAGCATCCTTCACTCATGCTGCCAAACATACCCTTGTAAAACTGACCATCCTACCGATCCTCGACTTTGGCGATGTCATTTACAGAATAGCCTCCAATACCCTACTCAATAAATTGGATGCAGTCTATCACAGTGCCATCCGTTTTGTCACCAAAGCCCCATATACTACCCACCACTGCGACCTGTACGCTCTCGTTGGCTGGCCCTCACTTCATACTCGTCGCCAAACCCACTGGCTTCAGGTCATCTACAAGACCCTGCTAGGTAAAGTCCCCCCTTATCTCAGCTCGCTGGTCACCATAGCAGCACCCACCTGTAGCACGCGCTCCAGCAGGTATATCTCTCTGGTCACCCCCAAAACCAATTCTTCCTTTGGCCGCCTCTCCTTACAGTTCTCCGCTGCCAATGACTGGAACGAACTACAAAAATCTCTGAAACTGGAAACACTTATCTCCCTCACTAGCTTTAAGCACCAGCTGTCAGAGCAGCTCACAGATTACTGCACATGTACATAGCCCATCTATAATTTAGCCCAAACAACTACCTCTCCCCCTACTGTATTTATTTATTTATTTTGCTCCTTTGCACCCCATTATTTCTATCTCTACTTTGCACATTCTTCCACTGCAAATCTACCATTCCAGTGTTTTACTTGCTATATTGTATTTACTTCGCCACCATGGCCTTTTTTTTGCCTTTACCTCCCTTATCTTGTAAATGAGAACTTGTTCTCAACTTGCCTACCTGGTTAAATAAAGGTGTGAAATATACTTGTACCTTGCAGGTGTTATACATGTACTTGTACCTTACAGGTGTACACCATGTACCAGAAGTGGAGTACAGTACAATGAAACAAGATTCAAAATATATGTGACAGTCCAAATGTATATAGCCCGTTGCTCCAAATGGTGAAAGATATCTGAGTTAAAGATGTAGTCCAGCTATTTAAAAAAAACTTTTCCTAAAAAATATCCCAAGTATAAATACAGTAATGTTCAGACACTTAAGGGTAAAACAAGTAATTTTGAGCAAAATAGTGTTTTTAGACACAACTGCAATCTTCAAGGAGTTGGTATGATGTCATCGGCCTCCCGCCATGCTTGCGGGAAACATAGAGGAGCATGATATGTCATGAAATAACTGGACCACCTACTGAGATGAGCCTTTTGTTAGGTAAATCAGGTGATTCGTGAGTTGAAAAGGAGACTGGAGTGCATCTTTAAGGATGAATCCCAAATGGCACCCTATTCTCTTTAATGGGCACTAATTTTGGCTATGGGACCTGGTATAATAGGTCTCTGGTCAAAATAAGTGCACTATATAGGGAATAGGGGGCCATTTGGGATGCATTTGACAAATTAACAACTGAGAATATCCCCAGTTCCATTATGTCAACACTTCCAACGTGCGGTCCAAAAGCCAGATAACCCACCTGGTAGGGACCTACAGTATGACAAAGCCTCATTGAATGAAGGGAAACAAGTTTAGGAGATTTACTTCATAGTGAAGATGAGACATATTTCATATTTTTATCCCAGGGCATGTACAGCTGTGGCTGTGTTTGTCTCAAACTGGGCTAACCAATATGTGTCTGTCTCTCTGGACATGACTATAGGGATTAGATTCAGGAAATAATATATCAGCTAGAACAAATATGGTTGTTGCTTGTTTTATTAATCACATTTGTGAGACTGTTTATAAATTCAAGTTCAGTGACTTATTTTATTGTCTTTTCAGAGATGAAAACCCCAATGTGTTCAATGCAGCATCATTAAGTGATGCTCTGTCATGGGCAGTTGTTGAGTATTACTTTTCTGTGTGATCATATCTGGGCTTAATGACCATGTACTCTTACAATCTCCACCCGGCACAGGCAGAAGAGGACTCAGAGCCTGGTTCCTCTCTAGGTTTCTTCCTAGGTTCCAGCCTTTCTAGGGAGTTTTTTCTAGCCTCCAACCTTCTACATCTGTATTGCTTGCTGTTTGGGGTTTTAGGCAGTTTCTTTTTGTGTATAAGCACTTTGCTGCACCTGCTGATGTAAAAAGGGTTTTTATAAATACATTTGATATGGAGAGCGTTATTAGTAGACTGTCCTCTAGCGCTCTGGTCCAAAGCAATGCACTACATAGGGAATAGAGTACCATTTGAGACAGACGCTATGTTTCTCTGTGGTTGTCCAGGTCTTGTATAACGCAGCAGCTGTCCACTCCAGGTTGAACCAGTTGGACAAAGCCAGAGACATCCTGCTCTCAGCCTCCCAGGAGAAAGGAGGAGGGGGGCGAGGACTGGAAGTGGCTTTACACAGTATCTCTGTAAGTACACTACCGGAAAAACAATATTCTCTAGAATAACAAACATTGAATTCTCCCTACATAGGGCATGAGTTTTTTTTAAATTCACTGATCAAGGCACATGGTATGGAAAAACTCCTGTCTCTAACGTCACATAATACTTTGACATTGGCAGGGTGTGGTGTGTTCTGTCCAGTGTGGCTGCATTTCTCTCGGTCCTGAATTACTCTCTCTTTCTTTCTCTCTTTCTCTCTCTTTCTCTCTTTTTCTCTCTTTTTCTCTCTCTTTCTCTGTGTGTGTCTCCACCCCCAGAAGGGAGAGGTGCTGCCCGTCCTCCTGGTGCCAGAGGGAGAGGTGTTCCGGCCCAGGAAACAGGACGTAGAACAGCTGGGACAGAGAGACTTCCTGGGCAAACCAATGGTAAAGTAAAACCACACCACACTGATGTACACAGGCACAGTAACAGAGTACATCCCAAATGGCACCTTATTCCTTATATAGTGTACTACTTTTGATCAGGGCCCTATGGGATCTGGTCAAAAGTAATGCACTATGTAGGGAATAGGGACATATGTATAGTGACATATCTGTGTGTGTGCTTGCCTGTGTGTCCGTGTGTGTGTGTCAATCGAATCAGGCCTCTTCCTGTGCTTTCAGGTAATTTCCTCAATGATTCCCAATGATGACTTTGGTGGATTTGAACCTCTCAGGACCAATGTAAGACCACTGTTAACATAGCATCGGAAGTACACGTTGAATGTGTCTCAAATAACCCCCTATTCCCTGTATAGTGCACTGGTTTTGACCAGAGTCCTTATGCCATTTTGACATTTTGGGACACATCCTATGCCCTCTGCCTCTCACTCTGACTGTAACTCTGTCTTCCGAACAGAAACCGGGATACTACGAGCCCAAGGTGGATAGAGTGAAGTAAGTAACATTATTCACATTGACTTTCAATTATGTTCCAAAACATGAATGTTGTTGGAGCAGAAAAAATCCTGTAATTATTCTCTCATGGTCACGGACACCAGAAGAAAATAAGCTCAGAACTGATATTTGAATCTAAAAAAAGATATCCATGGTTAATATGGTGGTATGAGTAACATATTTTTAAGACAAAGGTCTCTGACCGAAACGTTGATAATAAATGTATATGAGTCAAATTATGTGTTTATTTTTCTACAATGTTGATTGGGGTTCTTAATAACTCGCTGCAACACAAGTGAGATAATCATGGTAGTGTGCATCTTAACCCTTCACTTCGAATGCTGTCTTTGCCTCCCCATAGGGATTCTCGCTACATGCGTCTGCGTAACCCCTACATGTCCCAAGCCCCTGGGCAGCTGACGGTGCCTGGGGGAGCCATAGTGTTTCTTTTCAGTGATGCAGACAGAGATGGACTGGCCATGGTCATACATGATGGACAGGTGAGAGACACCTGTAAAGAGTGGGTTAACTCCCTACATCTGTAAAGAGTGGGTTAACTCCCTACACCGGTAAAGAGTGGGTTAACTCCCTACACCTGTAAAGAGTGGGTTAACTCCCTACACCTGTAAAGAGTGGGTTAACTCCCTACACCTGTAAAGAGTGGGTTAACTCCCTACATCTGTAAAGAGTGGGTTAACTCCCTACACCTGTAAAGAGTGGGTTAACTCCCTACATCTGTAAAGAGTGGGTTAACTCCCTACACCGGTAAAGAGTGGGTTAACTCCCTACACCTGTAAAGAGTGGGTTAACTCCCTACACCTGTAAAGAGTGGGTTAACTCCCTACACCTGTAAAGAGTGGGTTAACTCCCTACACCTGTAAAGAGTGGGTTAACTCCCTACATCTGTAAAGAGTGGGTTAACTCCCTACACCTGTAAAGAGTGGGTTAACTCCCTACACCTGTAAAGAGTGGGTTAACTCCCTACACCTGTAAAGAGTGGGTTAACTCCCTACACCTGTAAAGAGTGGGTTAACTCCCTACACCTGTAAAGAGTGGGTTAACTCCCTACACCTGTAAAGAGTGGGTTAACTCCCTACACCGGTAAAGAGTGGGTTAACTCCCTACACCTGTAAAGAGTGGGTTAACTCCCTACACCTGTAAAGAGTGGGTTAACTCCCTACACCTGTAAAGAGTGGGTTAACTCCCTACACCTGTAAAGAGTGGGTTAACTCCCTACATCTGTAAAGAGTGGGTTAACTCCCTACACCTGTAAAGAGTGGGTTAACTCCCTACACCTGTAAAGAGTGGGTTAACTCCCTACACCTGTAAAGAGTGGGTTAACTCCCTACACCAGTAAAGAGTGGGTTAACTCCCTACACCTGTAAAGAGTGGGTTAACTCCCTACACCAGTAAAGAGTGGGTTAACTCCCTACACCAGTAAAGAGTGGGTTAACTCCCTACACCTGTAAAGAGTGGGTTAACTCCCTACATCTGTAAAGAGTGGGTTAACTCCCTACATCTGTAAAGAGTGGGTTAACTCCCTACACCTGTAAAGAGTGGGTTAACTCCCTACATCTGTAAAGAGTGGGTTAACTCCCTGCATCTGTAAAGAGTGGGTTAACTCCCTACACCAGTAAAGAGTGGGTTAACTCCCTACACCTGTAAAGAGTGGGTTAACTCCCTACACCTGTAAAGAGTGGGTTAACTCCCTACACCTATAAAGAGTGGGTTAACTCCCTACACCTGTAAAGACTGGGTTAACTCCCTACACCTGTAAAGAGTGTGTGCTGTCTGGGAGGGTTGAGAATTGAGCAGTAGACACATTTCTGTTGTTAGCTGTAATGTATGGAAAATAAAGTTGTATTGTATAGTAGCAACTAGCTAGGATCTTCTATAATGAATTAGAAAGCACATAAGAATAATGCAATACTTCTACATACCACAAGAGGCTCTGCTGTCCCCTAACTGTCTGGCCCTTGCCCCCACCCCCTCCGTTGGCTGTATCAGTAATAGCCATGTCATTACATCTCCCCTTTCCTAACACAGCAACACCAACTCCTTTTATTTTGGTCCTGCCTTCTTTCTGTACGATTGTATATCTATGCCGTAAAATTTTTGATTATCGCTCAACTTCCATTTTTCCCCCTCTTTTGTGGTTTAGAAAGGACTTGTCCCCATGACCCTGCTGGACCCAGTGGATGTCAACAAGTCCAAAGGCAGAAACAAAAATAAAGTAAGGCTTTCTATCTTCATCTTAGAGTTTCTTATTTCATCACATTTGTATGTTTTACTAAGACAATGTAGCTATTTACATAGTTGTGAACAGAATGTGACAATCCAGCAGCTTCAGGTGTTTAATCTCATCTGGGTTGTTCTCTCAACGTTCAGTTTTAGAGTAATGCTGAACAGAGCTGTATTTTAACTCTCCTCCTCTACCCACAGACAGTGAAAACATTTGTAGGCCTATTCATGTGTATCAAAGCTGCACCTGCTTGACACTGTGAAGCACAGACAGGGTTGTTGAATACCCTTGGATTTTAACAATTAGGGGATGAGGTGTCATAAAAGGAATAGCAATTATAAGCCCAGCCTGTCTGGATGTTTCACTGCTTTAATGGAAGGCACAGAGAGCGGTGTTACCTTGACTACTCTGGCTGTGTCGTCCACAGAGTATTCCCAGTGGGATCCCCCTCCCACCGGGTCTCAAGCCGCCCACTCGCCCACAGAGCCAGCTTAGCCACGAAGAACCTCCACAGGGTAGACTCACCTCATTTAACCCCACTGGCAGAACGCAAGAACAAGGGGGTGGAGCTAGGCCATGCCAGCATCCATCTTAACCTTTAAAGCACCTTTATGTTAATTAAATAACAATAATTATTGTTATTATTTAACTATTAGAGTATTTTTCATTACACAAAGAATCTCAAAGTGCTTTAAATCATATTGTAACAGTCGTCATTCTGCCAGCCCCATGAACTATAAATGTGTTCATTTTACAGTCACTGATTATTGTACAAGTGTTCAGCCTTTTAAATCTTGTGCTATATATAATCTGCAGAGAGGCCTGATAGAGAGGCATCTCCACCCTCCTACCTACCAACCACCTCCACCCCGCCACCCAGGTACCCATCCACGGTGGACAGTCCTACTGAGCTGGTGAGTAAAGGCTCTGACTTAATCTGTGTTTTTATCTGAGTGTGTAACTCTTCATCTCTGTCGGAAATAACACATGTAAAGGTAAAATGAAGATTAAGATAATACAATTTATTTCTCTGAAGTTATCAGGTCCAAACAATTAGTACATCTGTCCTCCAGTTGGTTGAAGAAGAATGTTTGTCAGCCACAGGAGGTTTGTGGCACCTTAGTTGGGGAGGACGGGCTTGTGGTAATGGCTGGAGTGGAATAAGTGGAATGGCATCAAATACATCAAACAGCCTCCACTGGTGTCAGCCTGACTGGAAGGACCATTTGACATAATCCAGTAAATACATGATGTTGTGCTGTACATCTAGTTGCATGGTTTTATATACTGTACACTAGGCAGATGGAATTGTGGATAACTTCTAATTCATTTTATGACTCATCATTTTCAAGTGTCAGATGTAATACAATGCTGATGATTTGGCCTGATTAAGTCAATGCAAAGCCCAGGGGAGGGAGAGGTTGTCAGGTAAAAATATATTCTGGACAATTTAAGACTAGCTTTTGTGCCTCAGCATGTCAGAGTGACCTGAATGATTTTCGTAAGAAGAAATGACCTCTTAAAAAACTCTGATGGCCATGTAAGTCCTGTTCTACTTTTACATAAAATTCCTGACAGACTGGCTGGCTGGGGAAAAGCAAGAGGTTTCAGTGAGTGTTCTGCAGAGTTTTCTCCATTTCCATTCAGTCCATACTGCCAATACCAGTTATACAACTTATGTTAAGAGATCTGAGTGGGCCCATTGTTCAGAACAAAAACATCTAGATTTCCTTGAGATCATTTACTGTGATAAGGGAATCATTAGCTACCATTCCACTGTTTATTATGCAACCATTTAGTATGTGCTGTTTGAAATACTTTCCATCACCCCTAGGTTCAAATACTATTTGAAATCATTTTAAAATACTTACTGGGCTTGATTTAGTTTGACAGGCACAATAGAATAGTCGCTAAAGTGCAAGTCCTGCTCATCTAGCACTCCAGGCAAACTAAATCAAGAGCTTAACGTATTTGAAAGATTCCTCCATCGTTAACAAAATGGAAAGGTCAGATGCTTTATTATCTATTCCCTATTAAGTGCACTACTTTATGGGCTCTGGGCTACCCTGTGCACTCTGGTCAAAAGTAGGGCACTACATACGGAATAGGGTGCCATGTGGGACAGCGACCTATGATACAATGTGTTGTGTGTTGATATTCTAGTTTGTCCCTTTAGGGCACCTGTAACACCCCCCTTTTTACGTACATTGGAATGCTTGGAACGTTTTGTCCTGTGAAAGGCATTAAACAATGCCCATGTTAGTTTCTACTCCCGTCTCATGTCCAGTCCTTATATTAGTTGTAGAAGTAATACAGTGTGTTATACAACAAAACTGGCGACGAGGAAGAAACGTTCTCACGTTTGTGTTTATCTTCGGTGAGATTGTTCCAGTGAGAGGTAGCGTGATTGTTACAGTGGAGCTCAACAAACAGAAGGTAAAGCTACGTCTCTACAACGTGAAAGGCAACCATCCAGCCTCGCCAGGACGCACATGGCAGGGAAAAGATCAAACTAAACCGTCAGGTGGTTGCAAAAGAGGACACAAACCTAGAAGGGATATTGAGGAAACACACAGATGTGTTCAAAGGAGAACTTGGCAGTATGAAGGACATAACAGTTAAACTGACCGTGAAACCAGTTGGTAAGCCAAAATGCTTCAAAGCTAGACCTGTCCCATACGCCATAAAACCAAATGTTGAAACTGAGCTAAACAGACAAGTCGAGAGTGGAGTTTTGGATCCAATGAATATTAGTGAATGGGCTACACCTGTTGTTCCAGTCATAAAAAAAGATGGATCACTCCGACTGTGGTGATTTCAAAGTCACCATTAACCCAGTCTTAACTGCTGAAAAATATCCACTACCCCTCATTGATGACCTCTTTTCTGGTTTAGCTGGAGGACAAAATCAGTAAGATAGACTTATGTCAGGCCTATCTACAGATGCATGTGGACCAAGAGTCACAAGAACTGTTGACCATAGTGACTCCAAAAGGACTGTACGCCTCATGGCGTTGGTGCTGTTGTCTCACACATCATGCCATCAGGGGAAGAAAGGCCAATTGCTTTCAAATCACGGACCTTAAGTAAAGCCTTACCTTAAGTAAAGATCGAGGGTGAATCGCTCGCCATCGTGTTTGGAGTTATGAAATTTCATCAGTTTCTGTTTGGCTGACGATTCACACTGCTGACAGACCATAGACCCCTCACCTCCATCTTTGGTCCCCACACCGGCATTCCGTCGCTTGCAGCCAGCCACATGCAGCGATGGACGTTATTGTTATCTGCTCACCAGTACGATATCAAGTCCAGAAAGTCTCAGCAGCACTGCAATAAAGACAGCCTCTCAAGGCTTCCCTTACCTGTCACACACACTGAACAGTCCCAGGCTGAAATCTTCTACTTCAAGGAAGTGACGAACGTCCCAGTTACATCTGTCCAAGTGAAAGAGTTCACCCACACTGATCCAGTGATGTCTGAGGTCGTGGACATTGTCACTCGTGGAAAAGGAGGAGAGCTGGACTGCCTAAATCCTTACCTAGTGAGGAGGAACAAGCTTACAGTTCAGTCTGGATGCTTGCAATGGGGTTTTCGAGTCACCATACCGCCGACACTGAGAAGGCAGGTGCTTGAAGAACTCCATTTAGGGCACTGGCATGGTGCGAATGAAGGAGCCACTTGCACACAGCTACTTTTAGTGGCCAGGTTTGGACGCAGCTATCGAAGACAAGGCCAAGTCATGTTCTGCATGTGAAAAGATGAGGAACATGCCTCAGCTAGCACCAATACACCCATGGAACTTCCCAGAGGAGCCTTGGCAACGAGTCCACATAGTCTATGCAGACCCACTGGAGGATCGTATGTTCTTAGTCGTAGTTGACGCACACAGGAAATGGCCTGAGGTCACAGTGATGAAGAGCACCTCAGCGGAGAGGACCATCGAAATGCTACGGTCAATCTTCAGTCGCTTCAGATTGCCAACGCAACTCGTTAGTGATAATGGCCCACAACTGGTATCTGAAGAGTTCTGGTCATTCATGGAAGCAAATGGAATTCAGCACATCAAGTCAGTGCCGTGTCACCCTGCAACAAACGGCCTTGCTGACAGATTTGTCCAAACGATGAAGCAAGCTTTAAAATCATCACAAGGGAACGGCTCCCTCAATAGGCGCCTAACCACCTACCTGTTGACCTACAGAAACACCCCCCATGCTACAATCAAAGAGGCACCCGTGTCAGCCATGATGAAAAGACAGCTTTGCACGTGACTCGACCTCCTGAGACCTCCAAAGACTAAACAGCTACTGGATACCTACCATGACTACGAGCCATCACCTGAACATCCACTGCAGCAACCTATAAATGTGGAAAGTGCTCCAGACTCACTTGAACCAGCCAGAGTGCCTACTCAGGGTAATGTTGGGCACCAGTCTGGGCATACACCATCACCACTCAGACTCAGAGACAATGTGACTGTAGACTCACATGTACGTTGTCATTACCCTGCAAGAGAAAGACGACCCCCTGAAAGGTTGAATATTTAGTTCAGACTAACCTCCGACATTGGGGCAGAATACACCCCAGGGTTCAGTCTGGGAACTGAGGCAGTCTACCCTCTTTCCCTAGTTCAGAAAAGGTTATTCTGAAAAATTATTTTATTTACTTTAAGAGAGCAGTTATGTTAAAAATAAAATAATATGCAAAACAGTGAATATTTACTTTTTCCTTCTGAGGCATCAAAAGCAAAGGGGAGGAATATGTTGTTTATTGATATTCTAGTTTGTCCCTTTAGGGCACCTGTAACACCCCCCTTTTTACGTACATTGGAATGCTTGGAATGTTATGTGCCCATATTAGTTTCTCCTCCTGTCCTTATATTAGTTGTAGAAGTAATACAGTGTGTTATACAACACAGTGTATGTAGCACAGTCCCATTTTGAACTGAAATGCCTCAATGGAATGTGTGGCTAATTGCTGAGTGAAAGCTAACCTGGTATGTTCCTCTGCTCTCTCTGTCAGACTGAGGACCCTCTGGCCAACCGTACCTTTCTCTACCAGATGGTGGCACTGTATGACTATGCAGCTGAGGGACCAGAGGATTTGGAGTTCAGTGAGGGAGACACTATTGACATTCTCGGTGAAGGTAACGGAACGGGAGAAATGATGAAGTGTTGTGTGTTTTAAGTGAACAGTAAGTACGTCACCTACTCTGAATAATGAGCCTCCTCTCTCTCCCCCCTGTCTGCCAGTCAATGAAGAGTGGCTGGAGGGTCACTGTGCTGGTAACATTGGCATCTTCCCCAGCCTTTTTGCCTACCGGGAAGGAGAGGCCCCCTCAACCATCGATCGGATGACCATGTTGCTATCAAACAAGGAATAGGCTCAACTCTTGGTGTGCTTCTCTGGTTGTCTGATGGAGGACTACATCATTGGGTTTGCTGCATGCCTGACCAAGCCACTGACATTTTCCATCCACTCAGATGGAATAGAGTGGTCATACTGGGTAGCATTTGACCAACAGGTCAAACTTAAAGTGTTTCACCTTTTCTACTTACTGTCAACTGCTGTGAATGAATGTGGACCACTGTTATACTGTTATATGGTTGTTACTTCCTCCATGATCATGTAAACCTGTTAAACTAAAGAAGATCTAGTGGTAAGAATGGTGTTGTTCACTTCTGTTGAAGAAAACCTAATAGGTCTGCTGTGGAAATTCTACACAGGGACACTCGAAGTCAATCTTAAAGGAATCATTGTTCATTAACAGTTAACTGGGGAGGTTCCGACAAACTTGATGCACCATAGTACATGTGTGCCATCGGGGCAGTCCCGTTAGATCTCTTATATACAGCTTACAGACACATTACATAGGCATGATTTAGCTTGTTCCTCATTCATAATTAATTCTTCATTAATATTTGGTTCATGCATGTGACAGACCAATACCTCACGAGGCTTCTTCTCTCCAAGCTGTGACCTTGAAACTGAGATAACCTTTCGTTCTCAAAACAAGGTTCTGGGCGTACTGCCGAACTGCAGATACAGATAGTGAGGATCCGTTCAATCAGACACTTACATGTACACAGAAATTGGTTATTAGAAAAGCACAAACACAACTCAATTCATGAAATAGGACATGCAATGCAATAATCCCATTCCCTAATTCCATTAAAGCTAATTTACTTGATTGCCCACATTGAACAAACTTCATAACATTTATGGACTTCCAGTCTTTCTTAACAGGGCTCTGGACTGACTGGTAGAAAAATAGAAGCCTGAGTCTGTGTGAATGAAGTGTAAGGGTAGAGGACCTTCTGTATCCCAAATAGCACCCTTTTCCCTATGTAGTGCACTGCATTTAACCAGGGCCTACAGGGCTCTGGTCAAAGTAGTGCGTTATGTAGGGAATAGGGGGCCATTTGGCACTCACATCTTAGTTGGCTGTGCAGTAGAAGTGCAGTGGTCTAGGCTTTAGTTAGTCACCACACAGGAAAATGTCAGGTACTTTTAGCTGTCGTCACAAATGATAGTTATGAAAAAAGAAGGGGCGCAATGAAGCATCAAAGAGCTCCATTCAGATGGCTTATTAAACCAGAGTCCTTTAGTAATTAGGCTCAGTCTGTTCCCATGTGAAGCATTTACGTCCACCCACCCATCCTCTGGTAGAACTCAGGGACTATTGTTGTACACCTACCAGGGATAATGGATGCATTATGTGGTGCATACATTATCTATTTGAGAGTGTGAATAATGTAGTCAACAACAGTGAATCTGTATTACAGGGTAACTCCTACATATTTACATCATTGATGAGATGACGCTTGCAAAATTAATACTAAATTGTATGTTCAAAACTATCCCAAACCAAACACACCTGGTCTGATTCTATACTGAACAAACGCAACATGTAAAGTGTTGGTCCCATGTTTCATGAACTGAAATAAAAGAGCACAGAAATGTTTTATATGCACAAAAAATATTATTTATCTAAAATTTTGTGCTCAAATTTGTTTACATCCCTGTTAGTGAGCATTTCTACGACAATCCATCCACCTGACAGGTGTGGCATATCAAGAAGCTGATTAAACAGCATGATCATTACACAGGTGCACCTTGTCCTGGGGACAATAAAAGGTCACTCTAAAATGTGCATTTTTTTCACACAACACAATGCCACAGATGTCTCAAGTTTTGAGGGAGCGTTCAATTGGCATGCTGACTGCAGGAATGTCCACCAGAGCTGTTGCCAGAGAACTGAATGTTCTTTTTTCTACCATAAGCCGCCTCCAATGTTATTTTAAAGAATTTGGAAGTACGTCCAACTGGCCTCACAACCGCAGACCACGTGTAACCACGCCAGCCCAGGACCTCTACATCCGTCTTCTTCACCTGCAGGATCGTCTGAAACTAGCCACCCGGAGAGCTGATGAAACTATGGGTTTGCACAACTGAAGAACTGTCATAAACCGTCTCAGGGAAGCTGCATGCTCATCGTCCTCACCAGGGTCTTGACCTGACTGCAATTCGGCGTTATAACCGATTTCATTGGGAAAATGTTAATCTTCGATGGCCACTGGCACGCTGGAGAAGTGTGCTCTTCACGGATGAATCCGGATTTTAACTGTACCGGGCAAATGACAGACAACATGTATGGCGTAGTGTGGGCGAGCGATTTACTGATGTCAACATTGTGAACAGAGTCCCCCATGGTGGCGGTGGGGTTATGGTATGGGCAGGCATAAGCTACGGACAACGAACACCATTGCATTTTATTGATGTCAATTTGAATGCATAGAGATACCGTGACGAGATCCTGAGGCCCATTGTCGTGCCGTTCATCCCCCGCAATCACCTCATGTTTCAGCATGATTATTCATGGCCTCATGTCGCAAGGATCTGTACACAATTCCTGGAACCTGAAAATGTCCTAGTTCTTCCATGGCCTGCATACTCACCAGAAATGTCACCCATTGAGCATGTTTGGGATGCTCTGGATTGACATGTACGACAACGTGTTGCAGTTCCCACCTATATCAAGCAACTTCACACAGCCATTGAAGAGGAGTGGGACAACATTCCATGGCCACAATCAACAGCCTGATCAACTCTATGTGAAGGAGATGTGTCGCGCTGCATGAGGCTAATGGTGGTCACACCAGATACTGACTGGTTTTCTGATCCACCCCCGTACCTTTTATTTAAGATGTCTGTGACCAAAAGACACATATCTGTACTCCCAGTCATGTGAAATCCATAGATTAGGGCCAAATTAATTAATTTCAGTTGACTGATTACCTTATATGAACTGTAACTCAGTAAAATCTTTAAAATTGTAGTGTTTATATTTTTGTTCAGTGTATATAAATCTGTAATCTTATCTCATCTCACTCTTTCAACATATCCTAACATTTTCTGAATCTGTAGATACATAGCAATGCATCCACATTAAGCCGTAAAACCATTGTACTATGTTGACATCATGGTTTTCATTTCCAACTACCAAGATGGCATGGAGTGTATCTCTATTGGCACCCTATACACTACTGTTGACCACAGCCAGAACCCATGCTCTGTTTTTTAAGTACACGTTTTAATAGCATTAGCCGGGTGGATGTTAAGAAGGTACATTGATCCGGTTATATTACTGTAATTACTCTTTGGCAGGGTGAAGAAGCATGAGTCACTTTCCTTGTATTACATGTTAAGTCATTCATCAAAAGAACCAGCCTCCTCCACACTCTTTTGAACGAGTTCTTCCCTTTTACAGGCCTTTGTCTACATCCCAAATGGCACCCTATTCCCTATATAGTGCACTACTTTTGACCAGGGCACTATAGGGTGCCTTTTGGGGCGCATACTTTGTCTCTCATTAGAATTAAGTGAGAGACCATGTAGAAAAGAGAAGAATGGATTATGTCATGTACTGCATGTAGCCTGTGTAGAACAGTAATGCAATGTGTTTCACATACACATGTTCTTAGCCTGAGTGCAAGTCTGTTTGTGCTAGCATGCCAACTCTTTGTCATTCACTTTCATGCCAAATGTTTGGCTTGACAATGACAACAATGGAGTTACCGTGACAGCATAAACAGATCTGGGACCAGGCTAACACATTCCTTCTCAATGTATTTTTTACATTTCACCAAATGTCTCCCTTCCATACAGTTTGTACTGAGCAGTATAACAAAGCCTTTAGGTGGTCTTAAATGCATTGCTGAAGAGGGGAGAGGAGAGGGGGACTGTCTGTATCTCTATGCTGCTTGGCTTTGAAGATAGCTAGCGGAGTGAGAATTAATCTTGTCACAAGAGACAGGGCCTACCTCACCCACTTCCCCTAATTCAGACACAAACTAACTACGCCCATATTCTAAGACAGATGTGCTGTGTCTCGTTGTAAATGATGTACTGTCTTTTAACAGCCTGTTAATATGATTGAGAGTTGGACAGGGTTGAACAAGATGAGGTGATGGGAGGGTGGCCTGCTTGTCTGTTCCCTCCCTGGTAGGGAGCCAGCGTGGTTTAAACCCAAATTTATTCCTTATATAGTGCACTACTTATGAGCCCTGGTCAAAAATAGGGAATAGGGTGCCATTTGAGATGCATGCACACTGTTTTTCATCTCTCAAGGAGATGGATAAACGTTTCCTGTTCTGCTCTCACTAATGACCAGTTTATTGGACATGTTTAGTTAAACAACAGAGAGCTGATTGATTCTGTTGTTTTTTTACAGCTTAGTAAATGATTAACATTGTCTCATGAGATATTTAATTACACAGTGCTTGATATATACAATGAGTGTACAAAAAATTAAGAACACCTTCCTAATATTGAGTTGCACCCCCTTTTTGCCCTCAGAACAGCCTCAATTCGTTAGGCCATGGACTCTACAAGGTGTCGAAAGTGTTCCACAGGGTTGCTGGCCCATGTTGACTCCAATGCTTCTCGCAGTTGTAGCAAGTTGGCTGGTAGTGGATCTCTACTCTGAATAGCTTGTTCCATCTCATCCCATAGATGCTCAATTGGATTGAGATCTGGTGACTAGACAGGCCACTGCAGTAAGCTGAATTCACTGTCATGTTCGTTGAACCATTTCTGGACAATCCTAGTCTTGTGGCATGGGGCATTATCCTGCTGAAATAAATCAATTAGCAGATGGACACACTGATGCCATGGAGGGATGCACCTGATTGGCAATGATGTTCAGACATCATGTGGCATTCAAATGTTGCTCCACTTTTATCAATGGGCCTAATGTGTGCCATGAAAACACACCCTACACTATCA
This sequence comes from Salvelinus namaycush, assembly GCF_016432855.1. Lineage (NCBI taxonomy): Eukaryota > Metazoa > Chordata > Actinopteri > Salmoniformes > Salmonidae > Salvelinus > Salvelinus namaycush. The sequence goes on along the minus strand of NC_052324.1, from coordinate 37,646,600 downwards.
CCATCACCCTGCAATGTTGACACACGGCGTGATGGATGCATGTACTCGTGCTTTTCTCCATACCCTAGTCCTCCCATTAGCGTGAAACCGCAGGAACTGGGATTCATCAGACAAGGCAAAGTTTTTCCAATTGTCCAATATCCAGTGTTTTTGTTCCTTTAGCCCACTGAAACCAGAGTTTGTTGTTTTTGCTGAAAGAAGTGTAACTCTGTAAGGTCGTCGCTGCCATACCCCATTCGTGTCAAGGTACGATGAGTTGGGCATTCTGTTATTGGTCGTTGGGCACCAATGTTGTCCTGGACTGTCAGTTGACTAACTGTTGCCCGTCTGTTGCTCTGCACAATTCGTGTCAGTCTCCTTTGTCCTCTTTCATCAATGACACATTTTCGACCACTGGCATGCCGTTGGCTGGCTGTCCTTTGGGTGGTGGACCATTCTTTATACACACGGAAAACTGTTGAGCATGAAAAACCCAGCAACGTTTCAGTTCTTGACACACTCAAACCGGTGCGCCTGGCACCTCCTACCATACGCAATTCAAAGGCACTTACATTTTTTGTCTTGCCCATTACGTCTCTGAATGGCACACATGTCTCAATTGTCTCAAGGCTTAAAAATTATTATTTGACCTGTCTCCTCTCCTTCATCTACACTGATTGAAGTGGATTTAACAAGTGACGTCTATTTCATGGAAAGGGCAGGTGTTCCTAAAGTCAGTGTATAATGTAGTAGTGACATAATCAGTCTATTTGGAGCATGTTTTGAGTTTGTGGGGGTGTTTTACATCATGTGTGCGCGTGCGTGTGTGCATGCGTGTGTGTGTGAGAGAGAGAGAGAGAGAGAGAGAGAGAAAGAGGGTGTACATTTGCTCAACGGGTATTACACAAGAATGAAGAACAATATGATGCCATTTTTTCATGAACATTCTCTGTTGTCTAATTTAGTTTCAATATGGCTGGTTGCCCGCTGTTGTTATTATTACAAATGAACTGTGTATGCCTGCTCATTTATCTATTATCCTATCTTTAGCAAATAGCCTGGAATCCATCTGGAAGAGGAAATATGCAGATAGGATAGAGAAGGCTTATTGCCTAAAAATAGCAATGTTTATAATTAGCCTATGGTAAGGTGTGCAGATATGAGTAGATGAGGTCTTTGTAGAGACATGGCTAATGCAGCTTTATGAGCTTAACAGCTGTTGGATGCCTACTGTAAACTAGCTCCCTACAAATAAAGAACCACCAGCTACAGTAACTCAAATACAGAAGAGCTCCAAATACTGACCTAAATAATGAATCTACTTGTCAGAGATGTAAGACAGTAGACTGAATGGGACTTGTAGCCCTGTACTGGTCCATACACGTGATTGAAAGGAAGTAGAGCACGCTCTTTGCCCCTCTCCCTAGCCTGGGTAGATCTCATGGACATCATGGAACTATCTTATGTAAGCTAAATGAACTGGAGCATGATGATACTGTAGCTGGAAACTTCCATCATATCTGTGCGTTTCTTCAATGAGACCAAATCATGTATTGCCCAGCGTCTGTGTGTAACGCCTCGCGATCCGCTGTCAGTTTCTAAGCAACACACTCACATAGGCCTACTCCACACAATGCGTAATTTCCTATTCAGAAAAAGTCTGAGCGAGCAAAGCAAGTCAGCGGAGCTTACAAGTGAACAACATGATCTTATCCGACAGAGGAACGGGGGACACTGAGATGAACGATAAACCAGCTTTTCCACTTAGGTTTCTATAATTATCGAAGACATAGGTACAGAGAGGACAATTTGCGAACAGTTTTCATCCAGAAAACCCTGAGGAATATATTAATGTGACACTTTTTGATTGCTTGTGATTGTCGCGTAAAATGCGCGCGCTTGTGATGCATCTTCTTGGATATCCAGGATCATATTCTTTTGAATAAAACTTGTGACCCGACAATGAATATACCTAATCTGCACGAGTATTTATAGCAACTTTTTGAATCAATTATTTTCTCACCATCATCTACCACGCACCTTCACACAAACCCGGACTCTACATAAATAGATGAAGATAGAAGATGCGACGACAATGGTAAGCAGATAGATAGTATTTGACCCTACCTACAAACATCGGAACAATGACAATTTTTAAAGGTGACTTCCTCCAAGAATCGCGGTGCGGTCCCCTATGTTTTCGGAGCGGAGTGACTTCTACAGCAGTATTATAAATGCATGATTATCTGACCATCTCTGTCTGCGGTGCGGTGTTTACGTTAAAGTTGTAGGATGATGAGCAGTGATTTGGAGCACGTTTCACTCAATTCAACGACGGCCAGCAACTCCGGGACTGGGTCGGGCGGCCGAGGGCTGTCAGCCAACGTTCGGAAGCTGCACAACGCGCTCAACTTGCTGCTCACTGACTTCGAGAGAGAACAGTTCATCCACTGTCTCAATGTTTACCACGCTAAACGCAACGTCTTCGACTTGGTTCAAACTCTCAAAATAATCCTCAACACGCCGAACAAACGACAACTCCTCCCCATGTTGCGTTTGGTCATTCCCCGCTCAGATCAGCTGTTGTTCGACCAGTATACTTCCGAGGGCCTGTACCTTAAAACGGATCATCTACCACTAAACAGTGTCAACAACCCTGAAAGCTTTGGAGGAGAAGTAGGCAATACTGCAAACAACTATGTCCCAATTCCCACTACACACTTTATGAACCCGCATGAGCCTCAGCTGCCTCATGATCTTTCTTGTTTCACATCACCAGAAGCTTGCCCCTGCCCGGATAGTTTCAGCACCACCGCTGATGGGACAGCTCCCCTGGCTTTCATGCAGGGGGAGAATGTTGGAGAGATCCGCATAGTGACACTGAAACGCAGCAAGAGCAATGAGGGCTTAGGGTTCAGTATCCGGGGAGGTTCTGAGCACGGTGTGGGAATCTATGTGTCGCTAGTAGAACCCGGATCTTTTGCCGAGAATGAAGGACTGAGGGTCGGGGATCAGATAGTGACTGTTAACGGCATGCTGTTTGACAGAGTCTCACACATGGAGGCAGTCAAGGTACGTAGGCTGTGTGTGTGTGTGTGTGTGTGTGTGTGTGTGTGTGTGTGTGTGTGTGTGTGTGTGTGTGTGTGTGTGTGTGTGTGTGTGTGTGTTCAGTAAAAGGCCTATTAGTGCATAGACCTATTCTGAGAAGAAACCAACACGCAGGGTATTGCTAGCTATGACGCCAATTATAATACGATAAAATATGACAAACATAAACAGCTCTGTTTATGTCCCAAATCATACCCTTATCCCTTTATAGTGTATTACTTTTGACCAGGTTCCCAAACGTTCTAGTAGTGCACTACATAGGGAATATAATCATGCCAACTCTGTTGTGAAAAAAGGTCAGCTACAGTGCCAGAATACTAGCTACTGAAACAGAGAGACAGAGAGTGTCATGTGGAGTACGTCATAGTGCCAGAATACTAGCTCCTGAAACAGAGAGACAGAGAGTGTCATGTGGAGTACGTCATAGTGCCAGAAAACTAGCTACTGAAACAGAGAGACAGAGAGAGTCATGTGGAGTACGTCAGAGTGCCAGAATACTAGCTACTGAAACAGAGAGACAGTGTCATGTGGAGTACATCATAGTGCCAGAATACTAGCTACTGAAACAGAGAGACAGAGAGTGTCATGTGGGGTACGTCATAGTGCCAGAAAACTAGCTACTGAAACAGAGAGACAGAGAGTGTCATGTGGAGTACGTCAGAGTGCCAGAATATTAACTACTGAAACAGAGAGACAGAGAGTGTCATGTGGAGTACGTCAGAGTGCCAGAATACTAGCTACTGAAACAGAGAGACAGTGTCATGTGGAGTACATCATAGTGCCAGAATACTAGCTACTGAAACAGAGAGACAGAGAGTGTCATGTGGAGTACATCATAGTGCCAGAATACTAGCTACTGAAACAGAGAGACAGAGTGTCATGTGGAGTACGTCATAGTGCCAGAATACTAGCTACTGAAACAGAGAGACAGAGTGTCATGTGGAGTACATCATAGTGCCAGAATACTAGCTACTGAAACAGAGAGACAGAGTGTCATGTGGAGTATGTCATAGTGCCAGAATACTAGCTACTGAAACAGAGAGACAGAGAGTGTCATGTGGAGTACGTCATAGTGCCAGAATACTAGCTACTGAAACAGAGAGACAGAGAGTGTCATGTGGAGTACGTCATAGTGCCAGAATACTAGCTACTGAAACAGAGAGACAAAGAGTGTCATGTGGAGTACGTCATAGTGCCAGAATACTAGCTACTGAAACAGAGAGACAGAGTGTCATGTGGAGTACGTCATAGTGCCAGAATTCTAACTACTGAAACAGAGAGACAGAGAGTGTCATGTGTAGTACGTCATAGTGCCAGAATTCTAACTACTGAAACAGAGAGACAGAGAGTGTCATGTGGGGTACGTCATAGTGCCAGAATACTAGCTACTGAAACAGAGAGACAGAGTGTCATGTGGAGTACGTCATAGTGCCAGAATACTAGCTACTGAAACAGAGAGACAGAGAGTGTCATGTGGAGTACGTCATAGTGCCAGAATACTAGCTACTGAAACAGAGAGACAGAGTGTCATGTGGAGTACATCATAGTGCCAGAATACTAGCTACTGAAACAGAGAGACAGAGTGTCATGTGGAGTACGTCATAGTGCCAGAATACTAGCTACTGAAACAGAGAGACAGAGTGTCATGTGGAGTACGTCATAGTGCCAGAATACTAGCTACTGAAACAGAGAGACAGAGTGTCATGTGGAGTATGTCATAGTGCCAGAGTTCTAACTACTGAAACAGAGAGACAGAGAGTGTCATGTGGAGTACGTCATTGTGCCAGAATACTAGCTACTGAAACAGAGAGACAGAGTGTCATGTGGAGTATGTCATAGTGCCAGAATACTACCTACTGAAACAGAGAGACAGAGAGTGTCATGTGGAGTACGTCATAGTGCCAGAACACTAACTACTGAAACAGAGAGACAGAGTGTCATGTGGAGTACGTCATAGTGCCAGAATACTAACTACTGAAACAGAGAGACAGAGAGAGTCATGTGGAGTACGTCATAGTGCCAGAATACTAGCTACTGAAACAGAGAGACAGAGAGTGTCATGTGGAGTACGTCATAGTGCCAGAATACTAGCTACTGAAACAGAGAGACAGAGAGTGTCATGTGGAGTACGTCATAGTGCCAGAATACTAACTACTGAAACAGAGAGACAGAGAGAGTCATGTGGAGTACGTCATAGTGCCAGAATACTAGCTACTGAAACAGAGAGACAGAGTGTCATGTGGAGTATGTCATAGTGCCAGAACACTAACTACTGAAACAGAGAGACAGAGAGTGTCATGTGGAGTACGTCATAGTGCCAGAACACTAACTACTGAAACAGAGAGACAGAGAGTGTCATGTGGAGTACATCATAGTGCCAGAATACTAACTACTGAAACAGAGAGACAGAGAACGTGTCATGTGGAGTATGTCATAGTGCCAGAATACTAGCTACTGAAACAGAGAGACAGAGAGTGTCATGTGGAGTACGTCATAGTGCCAGAACACTAACTACTGAAACAGAGAGACAGAGAGTGTCATGTGGAGTACGTCATAGTGCCAGAATACCAGCTACTGAAACAGAGAGACAGAGTGTCATGTGGAGTACGTCATAGTGCCAGAATACTAGCTACTGAAACAGAGAGACAGAGAGTGTCATGTGGGGTACGTCATAGTGCCAGAATACTAACTACTGAAACAGAGAGACAGAGAGTGTCATGTGGGGTACGTCATAGTGCCAGAATACTAGCTACTGAAACAGAGAGACAGAGTGTCATGTGGAGTACGTCATAGTGCCAGAATACTAACTACTGAAACAGAGAGACAGAGAGTGTCATGTGGAGTACGTCATAGTGCCAGAATACTAGCTACTGAAACAGAGAGACAGAGAGTGTCATGTGGAGTACGTCATAGTGCCAGAATACTAGCTACTGAAACAGAGAGACAAAGAGTGTCATGTGGAGTACGTCATAGTGCCAGAATACTAGCTACTGAAACAGAGAGACAGAGTGTCATGTGGAGTACGTCATAGTGCCAGAATTCTAACTACTGAAACAGAGAGACAGAGAGTGTCATGTGTAGTACGTCATAGTGCCAGAATTCTAACTACTGAAACAGAGAGACAGAGAGTGTCATGTGGGGTACGTCATAGTGCCAGAATACTAGCTACTGAAACAGAGAGACAGAGTGTCATGTGGAGTACGTCATAGTGCCAGAATACTAACTACTGAAACAGAGAGACAGAGAGTGTCATGTGGAGTACGTCATAGTGCCAGAATACTAACTACTGAAACAGAGAGACAGAGTGTCATGTGGAGTACGTCATAGTGCCAGAATACTAGCTACTGAAACAGAGAGACAGAGAATGTCATGTGGAGTACGTCATAGTGCCAGAATACTAGCTACTGAAACAGAGAGACAGAGTGTCATGTGGAGTACATCATAGTGCCAGAATACTAGCTACTGAAACAGAGAGACAGAGTGTCATGTGGAGTACGTCATAGTGCCAGAATACTAGCTACTGAAACAGAGAGACAGAGTGTCATGTGGAGTACGTCATAGTGCCAGAATACTAGCTACTGAAACAGAGAGACAGAGTGTCATGTGGAGTATGTCATAGTGCCAGAGTTCTAACTACTGAAACAGAGAGACAGAGAGTGTCATGTGGAGTACGTCATAGTGCCAGAATACTAGCTACTGAAACAGAGAGACAGAGTGTCATGTGGAGTACGTCATTGTGCCAGAATACTAGCTACTGAAACAGAGAGACAGTGTCATGTGGAGTATGTCATAGTGCCAGAATACTAGCTACTGAAACAGAGAGACAGAGAGTGTCATGTGGAGTACGTCATAGTGCCAGAACACTAACTACTGAAACAGAGAGACAGAGTGTCATGTGGAGTACGTCATAGTGCCAGAATACTAACTACTGAAACAGAGAGACAGAGAGAGTCATGTGGAGTACGTCATAGTGCCAGAATACTAGCTACTGAAACAGAGAGACAGAGAGTGTCATGTGGAGTACGTCATAGTGCCAGAATACTAGCTACTGAAACAGAGAGACAGAGAGTGTCATGTGGAGTACGTCATAGTGCCAGAATACTAACTACTGAAAAAGAGAGACAGAGAGAGTCATGTGGAGTACGTCATAGTGCCAGAATACTAGCTACTGAAACAGAGAGACAGAGTGTCATGTGGAGTATGTCATAGTGCCAGAACACTAACTACTGAAACAGAGAGACAGAGAGTGTCATGTGGAGTACGTCATAGTGCCAGAACACTAACTACTGAAACAGAGAGACAGAGAGTGTCATGTGGAGTACATCATAGTGCCAGAATACTAACTACTGAAACAGAGAGACAGAGAACGTGTCATGTGGAGTATGTCATAGTGCCAGAATACTAGCTACTGAAACAGAGAGACAGAGAGTGTCATGTGGAGTACGTCATAGTGCCAGAACACTAACTACTGAAACAGAGAGACAGAGAGTGTCATGTGGAGTACGTCATAGTGCCAGAATACCAGCTACTGAAACAGAGAGACAGAGTGTCATGTGGAGTACGTCATAGTGCCAGAATACTAGCTACTGAAACAGAGAGACAGAGAGTGTCATGTGGGGTACGTCATAGTGCCAGAATACTAACTACTGAAACAGAGAGACAGAGAGTGTCATGTGGGGTACGTCATAGTGCCAGAATACTAGCTACTGAAACAGAGAGACAGAGTGTCATGTGGAGTACGTCATAGTGCCAGAATACTAACTACTGAAACAGAGAGACAGAGAGTGTCATGTGGGGTACGTCATAGTGCCAGAATACTAGCTACTGAAACAGAGACAGAGTGTCATGTGGAGTACGTCATAGTGCCAGAATACTAGCTACTGAAACAGAGAGACAGAGAGTGTCATGTGGGGTACGTCATAGTGCCAGAATACTAGCTACTGAAACAGAGAGACAGAGTGTCATGTGGAGTACGTCATAGTGCCAGAATACTAACTACTGAAACAGAGAGACAGAGAGTGTCATGAGGAGTACGTCATAGTGCCAGAATACTAACTACTGAAACAGAGAGACAGAGTGTCATGTGGAGTATGTCATAGTGCCAGAATACTAGCTACTGAAACAGAGAGACAGAGAGTGTCATGTGGAGTACATCATAGTGCCAGAATTCTAACTACTGAAACAGAGAGACAGAGAGTGTCATGTGGAGTACGTCATAGTGCCAGAATACTAGCTACTGAAACAGAGAGACAGAGAGTGTCATGTGGAGTACGTCATAGTGCCAGAATACTAACTACTGAAAAAGAGAGACAGAGAGAGTCATGTGGAGTACGTCATAGTGCCAGAATACTAGCTACTGAAACAGAGAGACAGAGTGTCATGTGGAGTATGTCATAGTGCCAGAACACTAACTACTGAAACAGAGAGACAGAGAGTGTCATGTGGAGTACGTCATAGTGCCAGAACACTAACTACTGAAACAGAGAGACAGAGAGTGTCATGTGGAGTACATCATAGTGCCAGAATACTAACTACTGAAACAGAGAGACAGAGAACGTGTCATGTGGAGTATGTCATAGTGCCAGAATACTAGCTACTGAAACAGAGAGACAGAGAGTGTCATGTGGAGTACGTCATAGTGCCAGAACACTAACTACTGAAACAGAGAGACAGAGAGTGTCATGTGGAGTACGTCATAGTGCCAGAATACCAGCTACTGAAACAGAGAGACAGAGTGTCATGTGGAGTACGTCATAGTGCCAGAATACTAGCTACTGAAACAGAGAGACAGAGAGTGTCATGTGGGGTACGTCATAGTGCCAGAATACTAACTACTGAAACAGAGAGACAGAGAGTGTCATGTGGGGTACGTCATAGTGCCAGAATACTAGCTACTGAAACAGAGAGACAGAGTGTCATGTGGAGTACGTCATAGTGCCAGAATACTAACTACTGAAACAGAGAGACAGAGAGTGTCATGTGGGGTACGTCATAGTGCCAGAATACTAGCTACTGAAACAGAGACAGAGTGTCATGTGGAGTACGTCATAGTGCCAGAATACTAGCTACTGAAACAGAGAGACAGAGAGTGTCATGTGGGGTACGTCATAGTGCCAGAATACTAGCTACTGAAACAGAGAGACAGAGTGTCATGTGGAGTACGTCATAGTGCCAGAATACTAACTACTGAAACAGAGAGACAGAGAGTGTCATGAGGAGTACGTCATAGTGCCAGAATACTAACTACTGAAACAGAGAGACAGAGTGTCATGTGGAGTATGTCATAGTGCCAGAATACTAGCTACTGAAACAGAGAGACAGAGAGTGTCATGTGGAGTACATCATAGTGCCAGAATTCTAACTACTGAAACAGAGAGACAGAGAGTGTCATGTGGAGTACGTCATAGTGCCAGAATACTAGCTACTGAAACAGAGAGACAGAGAGTGTCATGTGGAGTACATCATAGTGCCAGAACACTAACTACTGAAACAGAGAGACAGAGAGTGTCATGTGGAGTACATCATAGTGCCAGAATTCTAACTACTGAAACAGAGAGACAGAGAGAGTCATGTGGAGTACGTCATAGTGCCAGAATACTAGCTACTGAAACAGAGAGACAGAGTGTCATGTGGAGTACGTCATAGTGCCAGAATACTAGCTACTGAATCAGAGAGACAGAGTGTCATGTGGAGTACGTCATAGTGCCAGAATACTAACTACTGAAACAGAGAGACAGAGTGTCATGTGGAGTACGTCATAGTGCCAGAATACTAACTACTGAAACAGAGAGACAGAGAGTGTCATGTGGAGTACGTCATAGTGCCAGAATACTAACTACTGAAACAGAGAGACAGAGTGTCATGTGGAGTACGTCATAGTGCCAGAATACTAGCTACTGAAACAGAGAGACAGAGAGTGTCATGTGGGGTACGTCATAGTGCCAGAATACTAGCTACTGAAACAGAGAGACAGAGAGTGTCATGTGGAGTACGTCATAGTGCCAGAATACTAGCTACTGAAACAGAGAGACAGAGAGTGTCATGTGGAGTACGTCATAGTGCCAGAATACTAGCTACTGAAACAGAGAGACAGAGAGTGTCATGTGGAGTACGTCATAGTGCCAGAATTCTAACTACTGAAACAGAGAGACAGAGAGTGTCATGTGGGGTACGTCATAGTGCCAGAATACTAGCTACTGAAACAGAGAGACAGAGAGTGTCATGTGGGGTACGTCATAGTGCCAGAACACTAACTACTGAAACAGAGAGACAGAGTGTGTCATGTGGAGTACGTCATAGTGCCAGAATACTAGCTACTGAAACAGAGAGACAGAGTGTCATGTGGAGTACGTCATAGTGCCAGAATACTAGCTACTGAAACAGAGAGACAGAGAGTGTCATGTGGAGTACATCATAGTGCCAGAATACTAGCTACTGAAACAGAGAGACAGAGAGTGTCATGTGGAGTACGTCATAGTGCCAGAATACTAGCTACTAAAACAGAGAGACACAGTGTCATGTGGAGTACGTCATAGTGCCAGAATACTAACTACTGAAACAGAGAGACAGAGTGTCATGTGGAGTATGTCATAGTGCCAGAATACTAGCTACTGAAACAGAGAGACAGAGTGTCATGTGGAGTACGTCATAGTGCCAGAATACTAACTACTGAAACAGAGAGTCAGAGTGTCATGTGGAGTATGTCATAGTGCCAGAATACTAACTACTGAAACAGAGAGACAGAGAGTGTCATGTGGAGTACGTCATAGTGCCAGAATTCTAACTACTGAAACAGAGAGACAGAGAGTGTCATGTGTAGTACGTCATAGTGCCAGAATTCTAACTACTGAAACAGAGAGACAGAGAGTGTCATGTGGGGTACGTCATAGTGCCAGAATACTAGCTACTGAAACAGAGAGACAGAGTGTCATGTGGAGTACGTCATAGTGCCAGAATACTAGCTACTGAAACAGAGAGACAGAGTGTCATGTGGAGTACGTCATAGTGCCAGAATACTAACTACTGAAACAGAGAGACAGAGTGTCATGTGGAGTACGTCATAGTGCCAGAATACCAGCTACTGAAACAGAGAGACAGAGTGTCATGTGGAGTACGTCATAGTGCCAGAATACTAGCTACTGAAACAGAGAGACAGAGAGTGTCATGTGGGGTACGTCATAGTGCCAGAATACTAACTACTGAAACAGAGAGACAGAGTGTCATGTGTAGTACGTCATAGTGCCAGAATTCTAACTACTGAAACAGAGAGACAGAGAGTGTCATGTGGGGTACGTCATAGTGCCAGAATACTAACTACTGAAACAGAGAGACAGAGTGTCATGTGGAGTACGTCATAGTGCCAGAATACTAGCTACTGAAACAGAGAGACAGAGTGTCATGTGGAGTACGTCATAGTGCCAGAATACTAACTACTGAAACAGAGAGACAGAGTGTCATGTGGAGTACGTCATAGTGCCAGAATACCAGCTACTGAAACAGAGAGACAGAGTGTCATGTGGAGTACGTCATAGTGCCAGAATACTAGCTACTGAAACAGAGAGACAGAGAGTGTCATGTGGGGTACGTCATAGTGCCAGAATACTAGCTACTGAAACAGAGAGACAGAGTGTCATGTGGAGTACGTCATAGTGCCAGAATACTAGCTACTGAAACAGAGAGACAGAGTGTCATGTGGAGTATGTCATAGTGCCAGAGTTCTAACTACTGAAACAGAGAGACAGAGAGTGTCATGTGGAGTACGTCATAGTGCCAGAATACTAGCTACTGAAACAGAGAGACAGAGTGTCATGTGGAGTACGTCATTGTGCCAGAATACTAGCTACTGAAACAGAGAGACAGTGTCATGTGGAGTATGTCATAGTGCCAGAATACTAGCTACTGAAACAGAGAGACAGAGAGTGTCATGTGGAGTACGTCATAGTGCCAGAACACTAACTACTGAAACAGAGAGACAGAGTGTCATGTGGAGTACGTCATAGTGCCAGAATACTAACTACTGAAACAGAGAGACAGAGAGAGTCATGTGGAGTACGTCATAGTGCCAGAATACTAGCTACTGAAACAGAGAGACAGAGAGTGTCATGTGGAGTACGTCATAGTGCCAGAATACTAGCTACTGAAACAGAGAGACAGAGAGTGTCATGTGGAGTACGTCATAGTGCCAGAATACTAACTACTGAAAAAGAGAGACAGAGAGAGTCATGTGGAGTACGTCATAGTGCCAGAATACTAGCTACTGAAACAGAGAGACAGAGTGTCATGTGGAGTATGTCATAGTGCCAGAACACTAACTACTGAAACAGAGAGACAGAGAGTGTCATGTGGAGTACGTCATAGTGCCAGAACACTAACTACTGAAACAGAGAGACAGAGAGTGTCATGTGGAGTACATCATAGTGCCAGAATACTAACTACTGAAACAGAGAGACAGAGAACGTGTCATGTGGAGTATGTCATAGTGCCAGAATACTAGCTACTGAAACAGAGAGACAGAGAGTGTCATGTGGAGTACGTCATAGTGCCAGAACACTAACTACTGAAACAGAGAGACAGAGAGTGTCATGTGGAGTACGTCATAGTGCCAGAATACCAGCTACTGAAACAGAGAGACAGAGTGTCATGTGGAGTACGTCATAGTGCCAGAATACTAGCTACTGAAACAGAGAGACAGAGAGTGTCATGTGGGGTACGTCATAGTGCCAGAATACTAACTACTGAAACAGAGAGACAGAGAGTGTCATGTGGGGTACGTCATAGTGCCAGAATACTAGCTACTGAAACAGAGAGACAGAGTGTCATGTGGAGTACGTCATAGTGCCAGAATACTAACTACTGAAACAGAGAGACAGAGAGTGTCATGTGGGGTACGTCATAGTGCCAGAATACTAGCTACTGAAACAGAGAGACAGAGTGTCATGTGGAGTATGTCATAGTGCCAGAGTTCTAACTACTGAAACAGAGAGACAGAGAGTGTCATGTGGAGTACGTCATAGTGCCAGAATACTAGCTACTGAAACAGAGAGACAGAGTGTCATGTGGAGTACGTCATTGTGCCAGAATACTAGCTACTGAAACAGAGAGACAGTGTCATGTGGAGTATGTCATAGTGCCAGAATACTAGCTACTGAAACAGAGAGACAGAGAGTGTCATGTGGAGTACGTCATAGTGCCAGAATACTAGCTACTGAAACAGAGAGACAGAGTGTCATGTGGAGTACGTCATAGTGCCAGAATACTAACTACTGAAACAGAGAGACAGAGAGTGTCATGAGGAGTACGTCATAGTGCCAGAATACTAACTACTGAAACAGAGAGACAGAGTGTCATGTGGAGTATGTCATAGTGCCAGAATACTAGCTACTGAAACAGAGAGACAGAGAGTGTCATGTGGAGTACATCATAGTGCCAGAATTCTAACTACTGAAACAGAGAGACAGAGAGTGTCATGTGGAGTACGTCATAGTGCCAGAATACTAGCTACTGAAACAGAGAGACAGAGAGTGTCATGTGGAGTACATCATAGTGCCAGAACACTAACTACTGAAACAGAGAGACAGAGAGTGTCATGTGGAGTACATCATAGTGCCAGAATTCTAACTACTGAAACAGAGAGACAGAGAGAGTCATGTGGAGTACGTCATAGTGCCAGAATACTAGCTACTGAAACAGAGAGACAGAGTGTCATGTGGAGTACGTCATAGTGCCAGAATACTAGCTACTGAATCAGAGAGACAGAGTGTCATGTGGAGTACGTCATAGTGCCAGAATACTAACTACTGAAACAGAGAGACAGAGTGTCATGTGGAGTACGTCATAGTGCCAGAATACTAACTACTGAAACAGAGAGACAGAGAGTGTCATGTGGAGTACGTCATAGTGCCAGAATACTAACTACTGAAACAGAGAGACAGAGTGTCATGTGGAGTACGTCATAGTGCCAGAATACTAGCTACTGAAACAGAGAGACAGAGAGTGTCATGTGGGGTACGTCATAGTGCCAGAATACTAGCTACTGAAACAGAGAGACAGAGAGTGTCATGTGGAGTACGTCATAGTGCCAGAATACTAGCTACTGAAACAGAGAGACAGAGAGTGTCATGTGGAGTACGTCATAGTGCCAGAATACTAGCTACTGAAACAGAGAGACAGAGAGTGTCATGTGGAGTACGTCATAGTGCCAGAATTCTAACTACTGAAACAGAGAGACAGAGAGTGTCATGTGGGGTACGTCATAGTGCCAGAATACTAGCTACTGAAACAGAGAGACAGAGAGTGTCATGTGGGGTACGTCATAGTGCCAGAACACTAACTACTGAAACAGAGAGACAGAGTGTGTCATGTGGAGTACGTCATAGTGCCAGAATACTAGCTACTGAAACAGAGAGACAGAGTGTCATGTGGAGTACGTCATAGTGCCAGAATACTAGCTACTGAAACAGAGAGACAGAGAGTGTCATGTGGAGTACATCATAGTGCCAGAATACTAGCTACTGAAACAGAGAGACAGAGAGTGTCATGTGGAGTACGTCATAGTGCCAGAATACTAGCTACTAAAACAGAGAGACACAGTGTCATGTGGAGTACGTCATAGTGCCAGAATACTAACTACTGAAACAGAGAGACAGAGTGTCATGTGGAGTATGTCATAGTGCCAGAATACTAGCTACTGAAACAGAGAGACAGAGTGTCATGTGGAGTACGTCATAGTGCCAGAATACTAACTACTGAAACAGAGAGTCAGAGTGTCATGTGGAGTATGTCATAGTGCCAGAATACTAACTACTGAAACAGAGAGACAGAGAGTGTCATGTGGAGTACGTCATAGTGCCAGAATTCTAACTACTGAAACAGAGAGACAGAGAGTGTCATGTGTAGTACGTCATAGTGCCAGAATTCTAACTACTGAAACAGAGAGACAGAGAGTGTCATGTGGGGTACGTCATAGTGCCAGAATACTAGCTACTGAAACAGAGAGACAGAGAGTGTCATGAGGAGTACGTCATAGTGCCAGAATACTAACTACTGAAACAGAGAGACAGAGTGTCATGTGGAGTATGTCATAGTGCCAGAATACTAGCTACTGAAACAGAGAGACAGAGAGTGTCATGTGGAGTACATCATAGTGCCAGAATTCTAACTACTGAAACAGAGAGACAGAGAGTGTCATGTGGAGTACGTCATAGTGCCAGAATACTAGCTACTGAAACAGAGAGACAGAGAGTGTCATGTGGAGTACATCATAGTGCCAGAACACTAACTACTGAAACAGAGAGACAGAGAGTGTCATGTGGAGTACATCATAGTGCCAGAATTCTAACTACTGAAACAGAGAGACAGAGAGAGTCATGTGGAGTACGTCATAGTGCCAGAATACTAGCTACTGAAACAGAGAGACAGAGTGTCATGTGGAGTACGTCATAGTGCCAGAATACTAGCTACTGAAACAGAGAGACAGAGAGTGTCATGTGGGGTACGTCATAGTGCCAGAACACTAACTACTGAAACAGAGAGACAGAGTGTGTCATGTGGAGTACGTCATAGTGCCAGAATACTAGCTACTGAAACAGAGAGACAGAGTGTCATGTGGAGTACGTCATAGTGCCAGAATACTAGCTACTGAAACAGAGAGACAGAGAGTGTCATGTGGAGTACATCATAGTGCCAGAATACTAGCTACTGAAACAGAGAGACAGAGAGTGTCATGTGGAGTACGTCATAGTGCCAGAATACTAGCTACTAAAACAGAGAGACACAGTGTCATGTGGAGTACGTCATAGTGCCAGAATACTAACTACTGAAACAGAGAGACAGAGTGTCATGTGGAGTATGTCATAGTGCCAGAATACTAGCTACTGAAACAGAGAGACAGAGTGTCATGTGGAGTACGTCATAGTGCCAGAATACTAACTACTGAAACAGAGAGTCAGAGTGTCATGTGGAGTATGTCATAGTGCCAGAATACTAACTACTGAAACAGAGAGACAGAGAGTGTCATGTGGAGTACGTCATAGTGCCAGAATTCTAACTACTGAAACAGAGAGACAGAGAGTG
This sequence comes from Salvelinus namaycush, assembly GCF_016432855.1. Taxonomy (NCBI): domain Eukaryota; kingdom Metazoa; phylum Chordata; class Actinopteri; order Salmoniformes; family Salmonidae; genus Salvelinus; species Salvelinus namaycush. Next base: position 37,630,442 of record NC_052324.1, on the reverse strand, counting down.
TCATGTGTAGTACGTCATAGTGCCAGAATTCTAACTACTGAAACAGAGAGACAGAGAGTGTCATGTGGGGTACGTCATAGTGCCAGAATACTAGCTACTGAAACAGAGAGACAGAGTGTCATGTGGAGTACGTCATAGTGCCAGAATACTAGCTACTGAAACAGAGAGACAGAGTGTCATGTGGAGTACGTCATAGTGCCAGAATACTAACTACTGAAACAGAGAGACAGAGTGTCATGTGGAGTACGTCATAGTGCCAGAATACCAGCTACTGAAACAGAGAGACAGAGTGTCATGTGGAGTACGTCATAGTGCCAGAATACTAGCTACTGAAACAGAGAGACAGAGAGTGTCATGTGGGGTACGTCATAGTGCCAGAATACTAACTACTGAAACAGAGAGACAGAGTGTCATGTGTAGTACGTCATAGTGCCAGAATTCTAACTACTGAAACAGAGAGACAGAGAGTGTCATGTGGGGTACGTCATAGTGCCAGAATACTAACTACTGAAACAGAGAGACAGAGTGTCATGTGGAGTACGTCATAGTGCCAGAATACTAGCTACTGAAACAGAGAGACAGAGTGTCATGTGGAGTACGTCATAGTGCCAGAATACTAACTACTGAAACAGAGAGACAGAGTGTCATGTGGAGTACGTCATAGTGCCAGAATACCAGCTACTGAAACAGAGAGACAGAGTGTCATGTGGAGTACGTCATAGTGCCAGAATACTAGCTACTGAAACAGAGAGACAGAGAGTGTCATGTGGGGTACGTCATAGTGCCAGAATACTAACTACTGAAACATAGAGACAGAGTGTCATGTGGAGTATGTCATAGTGCCAGAATACTAACTACTGAAACAGAGAGACAGAGAGTGTCATGTGGGGTAAGTCATAGTGCCAGAATACTAACTACTGAAACAGAGAGACAGAGTGTCATGTGTAGTACGTCATAGTGCCAGAATTCTAACTACTGAAACAGAGAGACAGAGAGTGTCATGTGGAGTACGTCATAGTGCCAGAATACTAGCTACTGAAACAGAGAGACAGAGTGTCATGTGGAGTACGTCATAGTGCCAGAATACTAGCTACTGAAACAGAGAGACAGAGTGTCATGTGTAGTACGTCATAGTGCCAGAATTCTAACTACTGAAACAGAGAGACAGAGAGTGTCATGTGGAGTACGTCATAGTGCCAGAATACTAGCTACTGAAACAGAGAGACAGAGTGTCATGTGGAGTACGTCATAGTGCCAGAATACTAGCTACTGAAACAGAGAGACAGAGAGTGTCATGTGGAGTACATCATAGTGCCAGAATACTAGCTACTGAAACAGAGAGACAGAGAGTGTCATGTGGGGTACGTCATAGTGCCAGAATACTAGCTACTGAAACAGAGAGACAGAGAGTGTCATGTGGGGTACGTCATAGTGCCAGAATACTAACTACTGAAACAGAGAGACAGAGAGTGTCATGTGGAGTACGTCATAGTGCCAGAATACCAGCTACTGAAACAGAGAGACAGAGAGTGTCATGTGGGGTACGTCATAGTGCCAGAATACTAGCTACTGAAACAGAGAGACAGAGAGTGTCATGTGGGGTACGTCATAGTGCCAGAATACTAGCTACTGAAACAGAGAGACAGAGAGTGTCATGTGGGGTACGTCATAGTGCCAGAATACTAGCTACTGAAACAGAGAGACAGAGAGTGTCATGTGGGGTACGTCATAGTGCCAGAATACTAGCTACTGAAACAGAGAGACAGAGAGTGTCATGTGGGGTACGTCATAGTGCCAGAATACTAGCTACTGAAACAGAGAGACAGAGTGTCATGTGTAGTACGTCATAGTGCCAGAATACTAGCTACTGAAACAGAGAGACAGAGAGTGTCATGTGGAGTACATCATAGTGCCAGAATACTAGCTACTGAAACAGAGAGACAGAGAGTGTCATGTGGGGTACGTCATAGTGCCAGAATACTAGCTACTGAAACAGAGAGACAGAGAGTGTCATGTGGGGTACGTCATAGTGCCAGAATACTAGCTACTGAAACAGAGAGACAGAGTGTCATGTGTAGTACGTCATAGTGCCAGAATACTAGCTACTGAAACAGAGAGACAGAGAGTGTCATGTGGGGTACGTCATAGTGCCAGAATACTAGCTACTGAAACAGAGAGACAGAGAGTGTCATGTGGAGTACGTCATAGTGCCAGAATACTAACTACTGAAACAGAGAGACCAAGAGTGTCTAGTGCAGATGCTCCTTGCTACCCAAATGTCACTCTATTCCAATGTTAGGGTGCTATTTTATTCCATGGGCCCTGGTCTAAAGTAGTGCACTATAAAGGGAATAGGGTGCTATTTTGGATGCATTCACTGTCTAACTCAGATTAGAGTGCATTTTATCTATTTAAAATCCATGTTGCCAAGGTGTGCACTTTTATGTATATGTGTGAAGCTAGCTGTTCCAGTAATTCTGCTACTTTAATTTCAAGGTTTATTTTGGAGTTTGATATGTTATGTAATAGTAATGGAATTGAAAGTGGAGGGGGCAGTGTGAGTGGAGAGAGATGATGAATACAGACTACAGCAGAGAGAGTATGTGCATCTCAAATGGCACCCTATTCCCTATGTAGTGCACTACTTTTGACCAGTGCCCATAGTAGGGCACTATAAAGAATAGGCTGCCACTTGGGACTCAGGAAGACATTGTAAGGCCTGATTCTTAGCTGTAGTCAGGAAAATGAATGTGTTTCACATACTGACGCATTATTTGAAGGTTTGCTAGCAGTGGTGTGTTTTTCGGTTGTGTTTTGTTATCAGTGCTGCTGTCTCATCGTCAGTCTGTCTGCCACAAGACATTGTTTGGCTAATGTCATCTGCTTTCGCCCAGTCAGACTTCAAAACATAACCTGCAGCTATTAAAAAACAAAACAAGGTTTATTCAGAGCATCCCAGAATAGCTCAGACCTTCATTAAAGTCTAATATAAGACTTTCTCAGCACTGTCGAAGACAAGGCTATTTTGAATCAGATTAAAATTAAAACATCTGTTATTACTTCTTACTTCTCTGGCACTGTTCCAAGGTTAACATGTCCAGTTTTTTATTTAGACAAATATTGAGCTAATATAGGAATTTATTTTGTATTTAATAAATATGTCCTTTATTTATTAATATGCTTATATCTTTGAAGTGTATTCTTCTGTTTGTCTGCCTCAAAATAAGGGATTGAGAACAGTTTGGCCATGGCAGAGCCATATATTTAGACAGAAATAGAAATAAGGTCTAAATATAAGGCTCTGGGTCTTGGGGGTGATTGTTCAGCAGACAGACAGGATTGTGGTGTCTTGTTCAGCAGACTGCTAATTGTACCTGAATAGAGAAGGTTCTGAAGGGCAGACAGACAGGATTGTGGTGTCTTGTTCAGCAGACTGCTAATTATACCTGAATAGAGAAGGTTCTGAAGGGCAGACAGACATGATTGTGGTGTCTTGTTCAGCAGACTGCTAATTGTACCTGAATAGAGAAGTGTCTGAAGGGCAGACAGACAGGATTGTGGTGTCTTGCTTGTCTGTCTCATGAAGTTTTGAATGGGATCATCTTGTTAGACGAGGGACCTGTTCATTATGAGGCAACTTATTTTTGTTGTTGGTCCCAGCACAGACTTTACACAGTTGAACCGTTACAAAGAGCTCTATATATTGCCTTGTGTGAAGAGCCTAGAAAGAATTCAAATGTGGTAATATTTACTCCTTTTTTGGAGTAGATACTAATATTAGCATGATGACCATCTCAGAAGACATCAAATGAAATGAAATCAAATGTATTTATATAGCCCTTCTTACATCAGCTGATATCTCAAAGTGCTGTACAGAAACCCAGCCTAAAACCCCAAACAGCAAGCAATGCAGGTGTAGAAGCACGGTGGCTAGGAAAAACTCCCTAGAAAGGCCAAAACCTAGGAAGAAACCTAGAGAGGAACCAGGCTATGAGGGGTGGCCAGTCCTCTTCTGGCTGTGCTGGCTGGAGATTATAACAGAATATGGCCAAGATGTTCAAATGTTCATAAATGACCAGCATGGTCAAATAATAATAATCACAGTAGTTGTTGAGGGTGCAGCAAGTCAGCACCTCAGGAGTAAATGTCAGTTGGCTTTTCATAGCCGATCATTAAGAGTATCTCTAGAGAGTTGAAAACAGCAGGTCTGGGACAGGTAGCACGTCCGGTGAACAGGTCAGGGTTCCATAGCCGCAGGCAGAACAGTTGAAACTGGAGCAGCAGCACGGCCAGGTGGACTGGGGACAGCAAGGAGTCATCATGCCAGGTAGTCCTGAGGCATGGTCCTAGGGCTCAGGTCCTCCGAGAGAGAGAAAGAAAGAGAGAAAGAGAGAATTAGAGAGCCATGTATCCTCAGGTTGTGGTCATGATAGATTTAATTTCTTTCTGTAGTCTCCTGACATCCTCAGGCTAGGAGACCTTGGCTGGTTGATTTAATTTCTTTCTGTAGTCTCCTGACATCCTCAGGCTAGGAGACCTTGGCTGGTTGATTTAATTTCTTTCTGTAGTCTCCTGACATCCTCAGGCTAGGAGACCTTGGCTGGTTGATTTAATTTCTATCTGTAGTCTCCTGACATCCTCAGGCTAGGAGACCTTGGCTGGTTGATATAATTTCTTTCTGTAGTCTCCTGACATCCTCAGGCTAGGAGACCTTGGCTGCATGTTGTATGACTCCCATCTGACCTGGTGGCCTGGCTGTCTCGGCATGCTCTATACATAACAGGAGATGAGTGATGCTTGTTGTCATCCCTTCTCAAACCACTCAATAGTATATCCCCATGAGATGGCCATTGCAAAATGTGGATCAAGTAAGAATTTCTTTGTGGATTTTGATGTGTGCTTGGGGTTATTGTCTTGCTGGAAATCAAATTGTGACCAAGTTTCAGCCTCCTGGCAGAGGAAACCAGGTTTGTTATTTTCATGTCATCCAACAAATGTTAATGGCTGGAGATTGCTAAGCAGCATTGGCACTTGGATTGGAACTTGTCAGGGTCGGATCTAGCCTTTTGGGTGCCGGCCCTAAGTGAGATTTGGTTGCCCCCCCCCCCCCCCCCCTTGAGGAAGAGAGAAAGATGTACGTTTTAGAGTTAATTCCCTGCAATTCTACACATTTTGCCATGACTTATGCCATATTGAAGATATCTGAGTGAGAGGGACTAACAAAATCAACAGGGCACCTGGCCTGCGTGGCCAGTCGGTATTCAGCCATGATTACTACAAGTATAGATAGCTGGCTTGACTAATTTACCAATCTAAGCATTGTTAGCTAACATAACTGCCGGTCTCACAGCAACTGACCATTAATGAACATAAACACATTTAACATCTCCTGGCTTCGACACGTAGCCTACAAGCCGCTGATGCAGACCTTTGGAACATCTACATTTTAAAAAGTCTAATAAATCCATGCAATATAGCCTACACCTTCACAATAAATCCATGATTTATTTCATAAGAACATAATAGCATACTCTGAGTTGTCCTTATGTTAAACCCTGATCTGGTTATGCCATATGTCTGTGGGCTACACTAGTTAATTTAAAGAAATAAGCCTGACGTAACAAATGAGAACGTTTAGCTTAAAATGTTGATAAACTATTAGGCTATTTCTTATAATTATAAGCACAGCAATGCGCACATGGCAGTAGGCTATACGCGGGAATGTTCCATTTGCAGGAAAACACAATTTTCAAAAGTGACCACAAATGTGATTATGCATGATTTGCTTTTATTATAAAGAAGCATTTTTTGGGTGAAAATGATCTTCCCCAAACTTGAAACTCACGCGCTGCTTATGTATGCCAGCTAGGCTCTATACCCCTTGTACAGCGGATGAATGTGCTTCATTTTATTTGGCCACTTTAGTTGTGACACAGGCCTTATCACAACATATAGTGCTAGGCTACATGAGGTGTGCTGCTATGATTTGACAATGTTGCAAAAAAAAAGCATGGGCTGTTTCTTGCCTTAATCTTATGGCTGGGATCCCGTTAACGGGATCGATATGACAACAGCCAGTGAAAGTGCAGGGCGCCAAATTCAAAACAACAGAAATCTCATAATTAAAATGCCTCAGACATACAGGTATTTTACACCATTTTAAATATAAACTTCTTAATCCCACCACAGTGTCCGATTTCAAAAATGCTTTACGGCGAAAGCACAACATATCATTATGTGTCACGTTCCTGACCTTGTTTTCCTTTTGTATAGTTGTGTTTAGTGGGTCAGGACGTGAGCTGGGTGGGCAGTCTGTGTTTGTTCTATGTTAAGTGTCAGGTTTAATTGACCTTGTATGGCTCTCAATCAGAGGCAGGTGTTTTACGTTTTCCTCTGATTGAGAACCATATATAGGTAGGTTGTTTCACATTGTTTGTTGTGGGTGGTTGTCTTCCGTGTCTGTGTATGTTGCACCACACGGGACTGTTTCGGTTTGTCGTTCGTGTATGTAGTCTGTTCCTGTTCGTGCGTTCTTCGTATATTGTAAGTTCTCAAGTCCAGGTCTGTCTACATCGTTTATTTGTTTTGTAGTTTGTTGAAGTGTTTTCGTGTTTCGTCTTTACTTTAATAAATATCATTATGTCCACATTCCACGCTGCGCTTTGGTCCAATCCCTACTCCTCCTCTTCAGACGAAGAGGAGGAGAATGACCGTTACATTATGTTAGGTCAGCACCTATTCACAGAAAAACACAGCCATTTTTCCAGCCAAAGAGAGGAGTCACAAAAAGCAGAAATAGAGCTAAAATGAATCACTAACCTTTGATGATCTTCATCAGATGACACTCATAGGACTTCATGTTACACAATACATGAATGTTTTGTTCGATAAAGTTCAAATTTATATCCAAAAATCTCAGTTTACATTGGCGCGTTATGTTCAGTAATTGTTTGCCTCCAAAACATCCGGTGATTTTGCAGAGAGCCACATCAATTTACAGAAATACTCATAATAAACATTTAGATAAACCTCTCCTTAATGCAACCGCTGTGTCAGATTTCAAAAAAACTTTACGGAAAAAGCACACCATGCTATAATCTGAGTACAGTGCTCAGAGCCCAAACAAGCCATGAAGATATCCGCCATGTTGTGGAGTCAACAGATGTCAGAATAGCATTATAAATATTCACTTACCTTTGACGATCTTCATCAGAATGCACTCCCAGGAATCCCAGTTCCACAATAAATGTTTGATTTGTTCCATAAAGTCCATAATTTATGTCCAAATACCTCCTTTTTGTTCGCGCCTTCAGTACACAATCCAAACTCACGACACGCGGGCAAGTCCATACGAAAGTTCAGACGAAAAGTCATATTACAATTCGTAGAAACATGTCAAACGAAGTATAGAATCAATCTTTAGGATGTTTTTAACATAAATCTTCAAGAATGTTCCAACCGGAGAATTCCTTTGTCTTCATAAATGCAATGGAACGCAAGCTAACTCTCTCACGTGAACGCGCATGGTCAGCTCATGGCACTCTGCCAAAGCCCTAACTCAAAGAGCCCTCATTCCCCCCTCCTTCACAGTAGCAGCATCAAACATGGTTCTAAAGACTGTTGACATCTAGTGGAAGCCTTAGGAAGTGCAATATGACCAATATCCCACTGTATATTCGATAGGCGAGGAGTTGAAAACCTACAAACCTCAGATTTCCCACTTCCTGGTTGGATTTTTTCTCTGTTTTTTGCCTGCCATATGAGCTCTGTTATACTCACAGACATCATTCAAACAGTTTTAGAAACTTCAGAGTGTTTCCTATCCAAATATACTAATAATATGCATATATTAGCAAATGGGCCTGAGTAGCAGGCAGTTTACTCTGGGCACCTTATTCATCCAAGCTACTCAATACTGCCCCCAGCCATAAGAAGTTTTTAAGCTGGGCATCATTCACAAGTGATAGGCTAATATTGTCACCCATCACACTATTTTTGATTTAATCTTGTCTTTACATATACTACATAATATTGTGTGACATTTATTTTGATTTAGAATGGACCATTATCATGCACCTGTCTCGAAACAGGGGCAGCGGGAAAAAATACATTTCATCTATGCACTTAAATAGCGAATGAAGGACACTTTTCCCGTGGTTAAATTTTCATGCCAGCCAGGTAGACTATACTCCTCTTTTAAAGATAAACAATGTGCTTCATATTATGAAAGTTGAGAAATAAATATAGTAGGCCTAGCCTATAGAAAGCTAATGGGATCCTCCTCTTTTTAAAAGAAGCCATCACTCTGTTTTCTCACGCAATTGCATAGCCTATAGAAATGTTGCACAACATGAGCTCATGGGCTCTCATGAAGTGTTTGATTAGATTTTTGAATACATTTGCTTTGATGTCAGTGATTAGAGGGACAATATAGTGCTGAGTACCAGGCAATTAGCACGTTTGGTAGGCTACTAATGACCATCAGCAGCATCAGAGCTTGGAGAAGCCTAATTACCATGACTAAAATGTCACATGGAATTTGACTTCCATAATGACTCGTGACCACCATTGTGGCAATAATACGGTCACCGTTACAGCCCTATGCACAACCAAATTTCGAACTTGCACCTTGTGTATTCTACTATTCTAACTCTCAACATAGTAGAGGTTGGGGCCTTCTAGCAGCCGAGGGCCCTATGCGAACCTTTATGTTGCTTATGCCTGGAGCTGGCCCTGGTCATGGTCAGATGACATGAAAATAAAAAAGAAAGATGCATATGAAGAAAATAACTACATATCTACTATAAAATATGGTTGTGGATCTTTGATGTTATGTGGCTGTTTTGCTTCCTCTAGTCCTGGGGCCTTTGTTACGGTCAACAGCATCATAAACTTTACCCACACTCTTCGAAAAAAAGTGCTATCTAGAACCTTAAAGGGTTCTTCAACTGTCCCCATAGGAGAACCCTTTTTGGCTCCATGTAGAACCCTTTTGGGTTCAATGTAGAACCCTTTCCACAAAGAGTTCTACATGTAACACAAAAGTGTTCTACCTGGAACCAAAAAGGGTTCTCCTATGGGGACAGCCGAAGAACCCCTTTGGAACCCTTTTTTTCTAAGAGTGCAGTACCAGCACATTTTAGTCAAAAACCTGGTCGCCTCTACCAGGAGCCTGAAACATAACCCCAAACACACATCAAAATCCACAATGAAATTGTTAATTGTTAATTGATCCCACTTGAACCACATTGAAAACCTTTGGTTTGTATTGAAGAGGGCAGTCCATAAGCACAGATAAAGGATATCAAGGATCTGGAAAGATTCTGTATGGAGGAATGGTCTAAGATTTCTCCCAATGTGTTACTTGTTAATTAAACAACATCTCTTTCTCTGAGCAATTGTATTAAAATAATATAATTTCCCCATTTTCTTTAGCATACAATATAATATAGGTCAGTTAAAAAAAAAAAAAGGTATTTTTTGCTCATCTTTATCAAGGGTATCAATAATTTTGGACCTGATTCTACATCCACACAAGGCTCAGTCTTTTAACTGAGCTGTGACAGCATTTGTGAATTTAATTGAAACAGATATACAGTATGTAGCTGTAATTGATCTAGATTTCTGAAACGATTCAGCCAAGACATGAAAGTGTTTTGTAATTGTTACATCACTATTCAGTTGTTAGGATGAGATAGAACAGTCTCTATTTGTCTCCTGTGGGTTGCTAAGGCCTGTACCGGCCTGCTGTGTTGCTATGATTTCCCTGCAGAGAGACAGTGGCTCCCTCTCAGTCATTCATTGGTCCCGATCCCCGTTTCATCAAGAACTAAATAATTAATTCAAGCATTTAATTAAGCAGGAAAAATTTAATGCAGGGAGCAAGGAGGCTAATTCTTCCTCTCTCGTGCTACTTCAAAAACTGTGTCCTAAATGGCATCCTATTCCCTAAATAGTGTACTACTTTTGACCACAGCCTTGTGGGCCCTCATCAAAAGTAGTGCACTATATTGGAAATAGGTGCCATTAGAGAGGCAGCCAAAGTGCCACTGTATGTTTACCAGACAGGAAGCAACTAGCTGAGAGTGGAGGAAGTGAGCAGAAATATACTCTTTATTGTTTGTCCAGTGCTAATATAATGGACGAAATACAGTGTCATATATTCAAATCTTATATTACTTTAAGACTGTAAGTTTCTCTGTCAAAGAGCCGGGGGAGTGTAGCTGTGTAGCTGAAGTGAAATGGTAAAAGGTTGAAAGTAAACAAAACTTTGGTCTATGGGGTTTTATTAACATGGTTCTCCCCTGCAGTGTAATGAGTCATTCTTCAGTAAACCAGACAGCCTAGAGATGAGCTTAGATTGGTCACTATGTTATCTCTATTCTCTCTCTCTCTCTCTCTCTCTCTCTCTCTCTCTCTCTCTCTCTCTCTCTCTCTTTCGATCTCTCTCTCTCTCTTTCGATCTCTCTGTCTCTCTCTCTCTCTCTCTCTCTCTCTCTCTCTCTCTCTCTTTCGATCTCTCTCAGTCTCTCTGTCTCTCTCTCTGTCTCTCTCTCTCGCTCTCTCTTTCTCTCTCTCTCTCTCTCTCTCTCTCTCTCTCTCTCTCTCTCCTTCTCCCCCCCCTCCCCCCCCACACACGCACGCAGGCACACAAGACAGACATCCCAGCATTGTGAATAGCTAATACTTCTACTCATTCTCCTTTCCATTCATTCAGGAGGCGGTAGATGAGTTAGAAACATACTGTGCTGAATTCCCACCACTCTGGAACGAGCAGACCTCTAACCACTGAGGCTACCGCTGCTATTTTTATAACGTGATACACAGGGGCGATTTAGTTTTTCATGTAACCTAACAAAAAAGCAAATGCCATGACAAAAGCCTCTCAGAGAAAGGGTACTGTTATATAACGGCTGGAGTGTGAATAATGAGCTCTGTGTAATAAATAGATAGGAAGGAAGGGAGCAGCATTTGTGCTCAGCTGCCATGGCGTGGTCAGTATTATATTATCAAAGTGGATCCCGTCCAGGCTTGGTGTGCGTCACAAATGACACCCTATTCCCCATAGGGTTCTGGTCAAAAGTAGTGCACTATGTATGGAATAGGGTGCCGTTTTGGAACGAGTTCAAAGAGCTGTTTTGCTTTGAGGGGGTAGCAGCGGTTTGTTGAAATGTGGCATCATTTATCTGCTCTTTTTTTTTTTTTTTTTATGTAACCTTTATTTAACTAGACAAGTCAGTTAAGAACAAATTCTTATTTACAATGACAGCCTACCCCAGATGACGCTGGGCCAATAGGGCGCCGCCCTAAGGGACACAAAATCACAAACCAGGGTGTCTGTAGTGATGCCTCAAGCATTGAGATGCAGTGCCTCAGACAGCTGCGCCACTCGGGAGCCTCTTTCATGGAAGGAGAATTCAGGCCATGCTGATATGAAGTGCAGAGGAAGGACAAACTAGCTACAGCTTAATCAATGGGTGAGTTGTCATCCCACGCACAAAATCTATATCCTCTTCCTTGCTGAAGCGCCGTGGAGGGCCCTGCAGGGCCTACCGTTCTGCAGCACAGCTATTTCCTGGAGACGGCACCCTATTCCTTCTGAACTGCATTACTTTTGACCAGAGCTATATGGGGAATAGGTGGCCATTTTGGACTCACAGTGTCTTTCACGCTGCACCCTAATATTTGAGAGGAAATATGGAGAAGCTATCCGGGGTTAGGTCGGTGTAAGATGCTAGTTAATGCACTTTACATGACTTTCAGTTATTAGTCGTGTGAGAGCTCATTCTCTCCCCCATTAGTTTAGTGTATGGCTCAGCTCTGCCCTGGCTCGTACATTTCGCTCCCCCATTAGTTTAGTGTATGGCTCAGCTCTGTCCTGGCTCGTACATTTCGCTCCCCCATTAGTTTAGTGTATGGCTCAGCTCTGTCCTGGCTCGTACATTTCTCTCCCCCATTAGTTTAGTGTATGGCTCAGCTCTGTCCTGGCTCGTACATTTCGCTCCCCCATTAGTTTAGTGTATGGCTCAGCTCTGCCCTGGCTCGTACATTTCTCTCCCCCATTAGTTTAGTGTATGGCTCAGCTCTGCCCTGGCTCGTACATTTGTCATCTCCCCTGCTTGTGTCTGACTGGTCTGTCTTCATTACTGAACTGTCAGTCCCATTGTATGACCTGCTTCCCTTCATTAAAGCCTCCTCTTGCCTGCCATCTTCTGCCCCATCTTTATTTCTTTCTTCTTTATTTTTCTTCCGTCACCCGTGATCCATTTCCTGTCACCCATATTTCACCTCTATTTTTCAACTCTCTCTCTCTGTCTCTCTGTCTCTCTGTCTCTCTGTCTCTCTGTCTCTCTGTCTCTCTGTCTCTCTGTCTGTCTGTCTGTCTGTCTGTCTGTCTGTCTGTCTGTCTGTCTGTCTGTCTGTCTGTCTGTCTGTCTGTCTGCCTGCCTGCCTGCCTGCCTGCCTGCCTGCCTGCCTCTCTCTCTCTCTCTCTCTCTGTCTCTCTCTCTCTCTCTGTCTCTCTCTCTCTCTCTGTCTCTCTCTCTCTCTCTCTCTCTCTCTCTCTCTCTCTCTCTCTCTCTCTCTCTCTCTCTCTCTCTCTCTCTCTCTTTCTCTGTCTGTCTGTCTGTCTGTCTCTCTCTTTCTCTCTCTCTGTCTCTCTCTCTCTCTTTCTCTCTCTCTCTCTCTCTCTCTCTCTCTCTCTCTCTCTCTCTCTCTCTCTCTATCTTTCTCTGTCTGTCTGTCTCTCTCTCTTTCTCTCTCTCTCTCTCTGGCCCCTTTATTCCTTCCCTTTTACTGCTCTCTCTCTTTCTCTCTCTCTCTCTCTCTTTCTCCCTCTCTCTCGTCCCTGTCTTCCCTGGACAATAGTTTGTATCTCACTCTGCACTCAATCAGAACACCAACCTAGCAGCCCTCTACAGAGAGAAACTAATCAACAGATCTTCTCCAGCAGCACATCAAACCAGTCTGTCCGTCCAACACCAGTGGAGTGGATAGATGGTTGAACAGTAGTACATTGTGTTTTCTAGAGCTGTTAGAGCATTTAGCTGTTTGGTGTAACTACTGTCTGGAATGAAGATGCTGGCTGTCTAGACTCAATCTCAGCCTCTCAGGAGAGCAGTTACAGGTATGCCATGCTAAACTAGATCTTGAGAGGAGTCTATTCCACAATTAGTTGTATATCTTGGCTTGGGCCGTTGGATGATTATAGGTATTGCTTTTCTATAACTAATAATGTCATTTGGTGTGCCTAGAGAGCTTATAACCTAAACATTCATGTTTATGCTTAGATGAGTAATATGTTACTGGGCCATCAGTTGGAAAATGGGGATTCTTCACTCTTTCGCCTCTTCTTACCTGACAGAAATAACTTAACTCTGGATAATGATATCATCGTACAGAGGGCTCTCTCTTCAAGGCCTTGATGTTTTAGCAGTCAGTGACAAGAGGGATGGTCTTGTAAAGCAGTTACTTAACACTTGTATTGCTGTCATGCTATTGTATCGGGTTGTTTCTTTGGCAGACACAGTGTGAATATTGATACAGCATTGTGGGAGTGTGACATTCTCATTCCATTTCACTGTGCTTGGCATACCACATCCTCCCTAACCAGCACTTACTGACACTAGAACTCGCAAACATATGTTGTCACCTTCCATGACAACATCCTAGCCATTCACACAGTAACTCCAGTTACTGAAAAGCTAGCAATACGGCAATACCGGTGGAGACATTTTAGGCTGAGGAGTAACTTATTGATTCCAACAGTATCTATTACACTATTCAGTTTTTCAACTAGTGAGGTGAACTACAGTAGTGTAACTCCCCAGAAACTTTGATTTCACAATTTCTGGGCACAAAGGGCTTGTTTACTGGCTTTCTAGTTTCTCACACCTTTCAGTATTCCTCCACAGAGGTCAAAGGTAAATGTAAATGTTCATAGGTGGTGTTTTTCTGACAGTTAGGTAAAGGTCAGGTTAGTGAGTCATTATAACAGTTTATGACTCAGCTGTTATTAGATCTGATGATGTTGTCATTCTTCTGGGGGTCGTGAGCATCTCCTGGAGTTCCTTGGAGCTTCTCTAGTCAATGCACAGCACAACCCTTTCAAACAATGACAGATGTTCCAATAAGACTACATTTCTAAGTGTCTTGTTGTGGAGTGTCCTTGAACAGCTCTTTCTTCTCCCACATAACATATTCTAAGTAACAGACCAACGTCACTGTGTAGGAGGACCGAGAGTGATTCAGATCCTCTGGTGTCTAAATACACCCTAACTGGCCATGTACAGTGCCTTCAGAAAGTATTCACACACCTTGACTTTCCCCCCAAAATTGTGTTACAGCCTGAATTTAAAATGTTTTCAATTGACATTTGTTGTCACTGGCCTACACACAATGCCCCATAGTGTCAAAGTGGGATCATGTTTTATTTTATTTTACAAATTAATAAAAAATGAAAAACTGAAATTTCTTGGGTCAATAAGTATTCAACCCCTTTGTTATGGCAAGCCTAAATAAGTCCAGAATGTGCTTAACAAGTCACATAATAAGTTGCATGGACTCACTCTGTGTACAATAATAGTGTTTAGCATTATTTTTGAATGACTACCTAATCTCTGTACCCCACACATATAATTATCTGTCAGTTCCCTCAGTCGAGCAATGAATTTTAACCACAGATTGAACCACAAAGACCAGGGAGGTTTTCCAATGCTTCGCAAAGAAGAGCACCTATTGGTAGATGGGTGGGAAAAAAAGCAGACATTGAATATCCCTTTGAGCATGATGAAGTTATTAATTACACTTTGGATGGTCTATCAATACACCCAGTCACTGCAAAGATACAGGCGTCCTTCCTAACTCAGTTGCTGGAGAGGAAAGAAACCGCTCAGGGATTTCAACAGTTACAGAGGTAATGGATGTGATAGGAGAAAACTGAGGATGGATCAACAACATTGTAGTTACTCCACAATACAACCTAATTGACAGAGTGAAAAGCCTGTACAGAATAAAGAACATCCTGTTTGCAACAAGGCACTAAAGTAATACTGCAAAAAATGTGGCGAAGTAATTTACTTTTTGTCCTGTATACGAAGTGTTATGTTTGGTGCAAATCCAATACAACACATCACTGAGTACCACTCTCCATATTTTTAAGCATGGTGGTGGCTGCACCATGTTATATGAATGCTTGTAATCATTAAGGACTGGGGAGTGTTTAGGATTTTAAAAAATGGAATGGAGCTAAGCTGTAACGGCTTTCTTCTGTGGACGAAGGATCGGACCAAAGCACAGCATGGTTAGTGTTCAACATGTTTAATAAAGACGATAAACGTGAACACTACAAAATACAAAACAACAAATGTGAAAAACCGAAACAGTTCAGTCTGGTGCAGACACACGAAGACATGAAGACAACCACCCACAAAACCCAACACAAAACAGGCTACCTAAATATGGTTCCCAATCAGAGACAATGACTAACACCTGCCTCTGATTGAGAACCATATCAGGCCAAACATAGAAATGGGAAAACTAGACACACAACATAGAATCCCCACTCAGCTCACTTCCTGACCAACACTAAAACAAAGAAAACACAAAAGAACTATGGTCAGAACGTGACATAAGCACAAGCAAAATCCTAGAGGAAAACCTGGTTCAGTCTGCTTTCCACCAGACATTGGGAGAGGAATTCACCTTTCAGCAGGACAATAACCTAAAACACAAGGCCAAATCTACTGGATTTGTTTACCAAGAAGACAGTGAATGTTCCTGAGAGGCCGAGTTAGTTTTGCCTTAAATCTGCTTGAAAGCCTATGGCAAGACCTGAAAATGGTTGTCTAGCAATGATCAACAACCAATTTGGCAGAGCATGAAGAATATTGAAAAGAATAATGGGCAAATGTTGCACAATCCAGGTGTGAAAAGCTCTTTGAGACTTACCCAGAAAGACTCACAGCTGTAATCGCTGCCAAAGGTGATTCTAACAGTATTGACTCAGGGGGTTGAATACCTATCTAATCAATATATATGTGTTTTTATATATATTAGTGTCTTTGACATTATTTTGTGTTGATCATTGACAAAAAATAAACAAACAAAAAAGTCAAGGGGTGTGAATAATTTCTGAAGGCATTGTAAATCAGAGGAGAGAGACAGAGGGATAACTAGTCAGTTGTCCAACTGAAATGTGGTCTTCCGCATTTAACCCAACCTCTCCGAATCAGAGAGATGCAGGGGGCTGCAATAATCAACATGTCACCCGGGGAACAGGGGGTTAACTGCCTTGCTCAGCAGCAGTTTGACTGATTCTTACCATGTCAGCTTGGGGATTCGATCCAGCAACCTTCCAGTTACTGGCCCAACGCTTTAAACACCTGCCACCCCCAATAGAGACAGCTGTGGCGATTGTAATCAGGTTGTTTGGATGTGTCTCGGCTTAGGGTAGCAGAGTGTGGTGGATGAGAGGGTCTGTTTAGGAAGGGATGAGGTGTCTTAACAGTGATAGATGGAGGAATGGGGGAAGCATCTGGCAAAGGAGATTTTAGGTGACAGACAATTTACCACAATTTACCCCTGCTACATGGAGGCTGTCAAACACACACACACACACACACACACACACACACACACACACACACACACACACACACACACACACACACACACACACACACACACACACACACACACACACACACACACACACACACACACACACACACACACACTCCATCACTGCTATTGGGCCTGATATCGCATCTTATGCAATCCTTGTTTACTTATTTGTTTGGAACTCAATCTTGTCTGACTCCAATGTACAGATATAGCAGGGAAGGGTTTGTGAAAGATAACATCTATTGTGGGGCTTTGAAAATGACAAACCTCATCAAATGGAAAAGTGTTTCTTTGCAGTTTGCAATGGAATATGTGTGCTTTTATGTCCAAGGCTCCATTGAAAAGCAATAGACTACAAAGGATGAGTCATGTACCATTATCTGAGATAAAGGACATCTTTCCATGGTACCAACTAATATCTGAGAACACTAATCTCACGACCCAGAACCAACATACAGAGGGGCAAAAAAGTATTTAGTCAGCCACCAATTGTACAAGTTCTCCCACTTAAAACGATGAGAGAGGCCTGTAATTTTCATCATATGTACACTTCAACTATGACAGACAAAATGAGAAAAAAAAATCCAGAAAATCACATTAGGATTTTTTATGAATTTATTTGCAAATTATGGTGGAAAATAAGTACTTGGTCACCTACAAACAAGCAAGATTTCTGGCTCTCACAGACCTGTAACTTCTTCTTTAAGAGGCTCCTCTGTCCTCCACTCGTTACCTGTATTAATGGCACCTGTTTGAACTTGTTATCAGTATAAAAGACACCTGTCCACAACCTCAAACAGTCACACTCCAAACTCCACTATGGCCAAGACCAAAGAGCTGTCAAAGGACACCAGAAACAAAATTGTAGACCTGCACCAGGCTGGGAAGACTGAATCTGCAATAGGTAAGCAGCTTGGTTTGAAGAAATCAACTGTGGGATAATCTCCCTCGATCTGGGGCTCCACGCAAGATCTCACCCCGTGGGGTCAAAATGATCACAAGAACGGTGAGCAAAAATCCCAGAACCACACGGGGGGACCTAGTGAATGACCTGCAGAGAGCTGGGACCAAAGTAACAAAGCCTACCATCAGCAAGGGCATTGAAGATGAAACGTGGCTGGGTCTTTCAGCATGACAATGATCCCAAACACACCGCCCGGGCAACGAAGGAGTGGCTTCGTAAGAAGCATTTCAAGGTCCTGGAGTGGCCTAGCCAGTCTCCAGATCTCAACCCCATAGAAAATCTTTGGAGGGAGTTGAAAGTCCGTGTTGCCCAGCAACAGCCCCAAAACATCACTGCTCTAGATGAGATCTGCATGGAGGAATGGGCCAAAATACCAGCAACAGTGTGTGAAAACCTTGTGAAGACTTACAGAAAATGTTTGACCTCTGTCATTGCCAACAAAGGGTATATAACAAAGTATTGAGATAAACTTTTGTTATTGACCAAATACTTATTTTCCACCATAATTTGCAAATAAATTCATTAAAACTCCTACAATGTGATTTTCTGGATTTTTTTTTCTCATTTTGTCTGTCATAGTTGAAGTGTACCTATGATGAAAATTACAGGCCTCTCTCATCTTTTTAAGTGGGAGAACTTGCACAATTGGTGGCTGACTAAATACTTTTTTGCCCCACTGTAACATCTATGGACAGTGAGGAGAGACTAGTTACATACCATAGCAGAGATGAGGTGATGAGCTTTGACGGAAGTTGGGTGCTGACTATAAAGCAAATTTATTTTCAATCAAATTTATTTTATAAAGCCCTTTTTACATCAGTGGTTGTCACATAAGTGCTATACAGATACCCAGCTTAAAACCCCAAATAGCAAGCAATGCGGATGTAGAAGCGCAGTGGCTAGGAAAAACTCCCCAGAAAGGCTGGAACCTAGGAAGAAACCTAGAGAGGAACCATGCTCTGAGGGGTGGTCCTCTTCTGGCTGTGCTGGGAGGAGTTTATACGAGTACATGGCCATTAAGGCTAGATCATTCTTCAAGATGTTCAAATGTTCATAGATCACCAGCAGGGTCAAATAATAATCACAGTGGTTAGAGGACGCAGAGGACGCAACAGGTCAGCACCTCAGGAGTAATGTCAGTTGGCTTTTCATAGCCGGGCATTCAGAGGTCGAGACAGCAGGTGTGGTAGAGAGTGAAGGAGAGGAGAGAGAGAGAGAGAGGGTGTAACGGTTGTCGTCTGGAGGAGAAGAAGAGGAGCAAGGTGAAGCGTGGTAATTGTTCATCTTGTTTAATGAAGGTGAACACTCAAAATACAAAAACAACAAATGTGAAAAAACCGAAACAGTACTGTCTGGTGCAGACACACAAAGACAGAAAACAACCACCCACAAAACCCAACACAAAACAGGCTACCTAAATATGGTTCCCAATCAGAGACAATGACTAACACCTGCCTCTGATTGAGAACCATATCAGGCCAAACACAGAAATAGAAAAACATAGATAAACAAACATAGACTGCCCACCCCAACTCACGCCCTGACCATACTAAATAAAGACAAAAACAAAGGAAATAAAGGTCAGAACGTGACAGAGGGTCCAAACAGCAGGTCCAGGACAATGTAGCAGGTGCGGTGAACAGGCCAGGGTTCCATAGCTGCAGCAGAAACTGGAGCAGCAGCACGACCAGGGGGACTGGGGACGGGGACAGCCAGGAGTCATCAGGCCAGGTAGACCTGAGGCATGGTGCTGAGGCTCAGGTCCTCTGGGAGGGGAGACGGAGAGAGAGGAGCATTAAAGGGAGCATACTTAAGATCACACAGGACACCAGATAAGTCAGGGAAATTACACCAGATATGACCCTAGCACCCTGGCACATAGACTATTGCAGCATAGATACTGGAGGCTGAGATGGGTGGGAGACAATGTGGACCTATCTTACGATAACCCCGGACAGACCGAACGAGGCAGGATAATAACCCCACCTACTTTGCCAAAATATAGCCCCTACACCACTAGCGGGATATCAACAGACTAACTTAGTACCCTGAGACGAGGCCAAATTTATCCCACAAGCCCGATGGGGCGCGAAACCGGACAGGAAGATCACGTCTGTGACTCAACCCACTCAAGTCGAGTATAGCGAAAAAGCCTGGCATGATGTGATGTATACTCCTAGGGATGGTATGGGAGAGTGCAAGCAAGCCAGTGACTCAGGGTCAGAAGCAGAGAATCCAGAGGCAGAGAGGGGAGCCAGCCAGGCAGAGACAGCAAGGGTGGTTCTTCGCTCCAGTGCCTTTCCGTTCACCTTCATACCCCTGGTCCAGACTACACTCAATCATAGGACCTATTGAAGAGATTAGTCTTCAATAAAGACGTAATGGTTGAGACCGAATCTGCATCTCTCACATAGTTCGACAGACCATTCCATAAAAATGTAACTAACTATCAGTACTGTTAGTTAGGTACAGACCATGACAATATAAATGTAACTAACTATCACTACTGTTAGTTAGGTACAGACCATGACAATATAAATGTAACTAACTATCAGTACTGTTAGTTAGGTACAGACCATGACAATATAAATGTAACTAACTATCGGTACTGTTAGTTAGGTACAGACCATGACAATATAAATGTCTCCCCTCAACACATTTCTGTCAACCAGTGTACCAGGACTGAGTGAAGAGACTCTGAGAGCCATGTGAGAGCCCTGTTAGCCAAAGCCACTGTAGCCTGCTGCCTGCCCAGTGTTGATTTCTGCAGTGGTCCCTCACGGTGCCTCTCGGCCCCTTCTCTTCCTACTTATAAATAAAGCCCTCCATCCTCCTCCTTCTCCTCTTCCTACTCCACCTCCTCCTCCATCCAGCTAGCTTCATCCAATTCCAATGCCACTGAGAGGCCTGTTTACACCCACTCCAACTGTGACTGCATCCAGTGAAAACCTGGGGGAGATATTTCTAGCCTGATAGCAGCGGAGTGTCACTCCTCTGTGCTCGTTACAGCACTGACCTTTGGCTCTTGTCCTCCTAAATGAGCTTGGTGCCTGCAGCACATCTATCCAACAACCAGCCTAGAATAGAAAAGGGCTTACTCTATTGTCATTCTATCTAAATGTATACTTCAAAAGATGATATAATCATGTGGTACAAAAAGGTGAATGGTTCAGTGCATTGTTCCAGTCAGGATCATCCATAGTGATCCTGTAATTCACTGCTATATCCTTCTGTTATTCAATGCTAGCATCCTTTTTCTGATCATCTCTTCCATCTCTCTCCGTTTGTTGTGTTGGTTAGTGAAGCCCTGTTATAAACTGGTTGGTTTGAGCCCTGAATGCTGATTGGCTGAAAGTCGTGGTATATCAGACTGTATACCACGGGTATGACAAAACATTTATTGTTACTGCTCTAATTATGTTGGTAACCAGTTTATAATTGCAATAAGGCACCTCCGGGATTTGTGGTATTTGACTAATATACCACGGCTAAGCGCTGTATCCAGGCACTCTGCGTTGCGCCGTGCTTAAGAACAGCCCTTAGCCGTGGTGTATTGGCCATATACCACACCCCCTCGTGCCTTATGGCTTAATTATATTGCAGAGGAGCGCTGTTCTATTTAGTTCTAAGTTTTATCTGTGTCAAGCGCTTAATACATTGATTCTATGTATCAACCTAATTTATTAGGACCTTAATGACTAGGAGACATTTTAATGTGCTTGGTTTAATGCCATCTTTTTTACTGTGTGCGGTCAGACGTAATGAAGTAGGGAAAGGATTTAATTGTGGACATGGGGAGATTGGAGGTCTTTTGAGTTGGAGGACAGATGGTTTTATGGAGTCAGCACCAAGGAAAACATTATCTGTCTGTGTCTGCTCCCCTGAGCATCCATCGTTTAGAATGACTGAACACAGGCTTGAGCCCCGAATTGCACCCTTTTGCCTATATAGTGCACTACTTTGGACCAGAACCCTATGGGCCCTGGTCAAAAATAGTGCACTACATAGGGAATAGGGTACCATTTGGGATGGACTGTCTGCTCCCATGTGCATCTATAATGACCCAACACAATCGATGATTTTAGTCATTCCACCCCACTACGATGTTTGTCATCATTAAATTAAAAAACATTTAGAAAACTGAAAGAATGCAGCAGTGAACTTGGAGATAGCTTATTACAGTAAAGTAGGATGTTTTCCCCTACCCAAAGCATTCTGTTGTTCACCATAGCTTAAAATCAGACTTGTCGACATTCCCTTCTCTACAATCTACTGTATCATGCTTTAAGAATACAGTAATACAACTTCAGCAACTGTTGCTATCTCCCATTCTCCGTTTATAGAACCAAGAGTTTACCTACCGTATCTATATTTATCCCCTCAAAGGAAATTATGCTATCTATAGTACGGTCACAATAGCCTCCTGTCATCTCTACTTGAAACACTTCCAAACTTCCAAAATAGAACGGCCCGTCAAAGTAAATGAGGTACTTCACAGATCATCAAAAAGCACAAGTATCCCATTTAACCCTCCTGTTGTGTTAATTTCATGCTAATTAATTCTGTGTTCCCGGTCCAAAATGACCGCCCCATTATAGCTGATTATAAATCCATAATAATACATATATTATCACCTAATGTTGTTTAGATCTTTTTATCAACTTAAGTTCTTGGGAACATTACACGTTTTGAACTTCTGTTTGCTATTTATGGCCTGTAGGCCTCATTGACCTGAGATCATACAACTCGTTTTTGAGTAAAAAAAGCATAATGCATGGATTATTTTGACTATAACAAATACTTAGATGAAACATAGTGTGCTATTTATCACAGACTACTTTGTGTCAAAGTTTGACAAGGACTCGCTCCTCCTCACCAGTGTCATGATCAAAGATATGATCAAGAGCCTCACATAAACTATATTGTTTGGTCATTGTGCTGCCACAAAATGAATTGTGAGCAGGGCTTCAAAAAAGCTTTATATACCAGAGCTGCGAGAAAAGTTCTATATATTATTGAAACAATGTTGCGATTGTTTGCGAGAATGCCAACAGGTGTGGTTCCCGTGGGGGTTGCCATGGAAGCCAAGAAGGGTAGTGAGGTGTGTGTCAAACACACACACACATGCATGTGGGGGTCTGGGAGAGGAAGTGTGTCCATCTGATGAATGGGCATGTGCCTGAACTCGATTTTATACACTAATTGTAGTCTCACCCATTCATTTCATTCTAATGACCGATCATTTTTGACCGGGAACACCACATGTGTACAAAAGTTAAATAAAACACCCAAAATGTAATGAAAATCAGCAAAATGTGTTTTGTGTGATCAGATGCCCTGTGTGGACAAAG
Source organism: Salvelinus namaycush (assembly GCF_016432855.1). Classification (NCBI taxonomy): domain Eukaryota; kingdom Metazoa; phylum Chordata; class Actinopteri; order Salmoniformes; family Salmonidae; genus Salvelinus; species Salvelinus namaycush. The sequence continues at coordinate 37,607,504 of NC_052324.1, read as the reverse complement.
TCATGGAACCTTATGACAATCAGATTAAATGAACTACATTTTTCAGAGAGAAAACTTCGACCGGAACACAGCAGGAAAGTTAATGTGACAAATGCTTTAGAGTAGGATGAGGGACGTTCATCACATTAATTATCAGAGACTGAGGTGGACCATGAAGACCTATGGTGCGTGTAACGGATTTCCTCCTCCTCTTCATCCGAAGAGGAGGAGCAAGGATTCGACCAAAATGCAGCGTTGGAATAGGACATAATGAATTTATTTAACAAGACAAAAAACGAACTAACTTGAATAACTAACAAAATAACAAAACGGAGTAGACAGACCTGGACATGAGAACTTACATGAAACACGAAGAACGCACGAACAGGTACAGACTACAACAAACAAACGAACGAACGAACAAACAAACCGAAACAGTCCCATATGGTGCATAGACACAGACACGGAAGACAACCACCCACAACAATCAATGTGAAAACACCTACCTTAATATGGCTCTCAATCAGAGGAAATGAAAACCACCTGCCTCTAATTGAGAACCATATCAGGTCACCCTTTAACAAACATAGAAACACATAACATAGACTACCCACCCAAACTCACGCCCTGACCGTCAAACACATACAAAATAACAGAAAACCGGTCAGGAACGTGACAGTGCGTCTCATATGGCATTGTATTCCCTATATTTAGTCCACTACTTTTGACCAGAGCCCAGGGAATAGGGTGCAATTTTGGAATTGGGACGCAGCCCTACTTTTCCTTCTCTCTTCTCCGTGTCTTAGGCGTGTTTCTGGGTCTGCAATCTTCTGGGGGTAGAGCTCAGCGGGCCAACACTGGGACCGCTACAGTAGTTAGTTTCTGCCTGGGTACAGCTGAGTAGAGGGGACGAGGGAGAAGTATTAGTGTTACCTGTGAGTCAGGGCCAGGAGGGCTCTACACTGAGGCAGCAGCACAACAAGAGTTCAGTCACTCACATCTGGCTGCTAGCATTACGGTTTACATCGTTATGGACTGTTGTGGATGGTTGTTTTATTCTCAACCGTATTGATGTAAACATGTAGTGGATGGATGGCTCCATTTAACTTCTTATGGCTGCATCCCGCTACCGGGATCGATATGACAGCAGCCAGATAAAGTGCAGGGCGCCAAATTCAAAAAACAGAAATCTCATAATTAAAATTCCTCAAACATATATGTGTCTTATATAATTTTAAAGGTATTCTTGTTGTTAATCCCACCAATGTTAGGTCACCATCAAACCACAAACAGGCAACGCCATTTTTCCAGCAAAAGATAGCAGTCAGAAAAAGCAGAAATAGAGATAAAATTAATCACTAACCTTTGATTATCTTCATCAGATGACACTCATAGGACTTCATGTTACACAATACATGCATGTTTTGTTTGATAAAGTTCATATTTATAACAAAAAATCTGAGTTTACATTGGCACGTTAGATTCACTAGTTCCAAAAACATCCAGTGATTAGTGCATAGCCACATCGTTTCAACAGAAATACTCATCATAAATGTAGGTGATAATACAAGTTATACACATGGAATTATAGATATCCCTCTCCTTAATGCAACTGCTGTGTCAGATTTTAAAAAAACTTTACGGAAAAAGCAAATCATGCAATAATCTGAGACGGAGCTCAGAACAATAGCCAAATTAGCCGCCATGTTGGACTCAACAGAAACCAGAAAATACATGATAAATGTTTCCTTACCTTTGATGAACTTCATCAGAATGCAGTCCTAGGAATCCCAGGTCCACAATAAATGCTTGATTTGTTCGATAATGTCCGTTATTTATGTCCAATTAGCTACTTTGGTTCGCGCCTTCGGTAAACAATTCTAAAGTCAGAAAGCGCCTCCACTATAACGTGACGAAATGTCCAAAAGTTCTGTAACAGTCAGTAGAAACATGTCAAACGATGTACTGAATCAATCTTTAGAATGTTGTTAACATACATCTTGAATAACGTTCCAACCGGAAAATTAAATTGACTTCAGAAGAGCGATGGAACGGACGTCCTACTCATGTGAAGGCGCATGGTGAATGCGTGATCAGCCCGTGGAAGTGATTACTCATTCCTGTCTCCTTCGGCCCCCCTTCACATTAGAGTCATCAGACAAAGTTCTGTTGACTATTGACATCTAGTGGAAGCCGTAGGAAGTGACAACTCATCTATATCTCGCTGTCATTTCAATTGAGAGCATGGTTGAAAATCTGACACCTCAGAAACAATTCAAACAGGAAGTGGAACTTCTCAGGTTTTTGCCTGCCATATGAGTTCTGTTATACTCACAGACATAATTCAAACAGTTTTACAAACTTCAGAGTGTTTTCTATCCAATATGAATAATACTATGCATATATTAGCAACTGGGACTAAGGAGCAGGCCGTTTAATATGGGCACCTCTGTGCACGCTACCCAAGCTACTCAATACTGCCCCTGCAGCCATAAGAAGTTAAAGTCCTGAGGTTGAGGTTGACTAGATAGATCACAAGTGTGTGTGGATGTTTGAGTAGGGGACCACCAGGCCAACCTGGCACAGCCCAGCCCAGGATCACCCGCCCAGCACAGAGGCTTCATCCCAAATGGAATCCTGTTCTCTATAGAGTGCACTACTTTCGACCAAGACCTGTCAAAAGTAGTGCACTATATAGGGAATAGGGTGGCATTTGGGATGTAACAAACCTAGCCAGAGACAGACCTTGGGTGTGTGTCAGCTGGTTTGTCTGGCTGATGAAGGACCCAACACAGTGTGATGGATGGGCCCTGTGCTAGAGGGATGACACATCAGGCCCCTCAGTGCTGAGGCAGACACAGAACGTCCATCAACAACACTGAGGATGGAGTCATAAACATTGCATCACCAAATCACTGGGCAGAGGACGCATGCAGACAGCAATGAAGAGATTTTGTGTAAATCTTAAGCTGTGCGTGTGTGTGTGTGCGTTGGTGTGTTTACGTTTAAAAGAGAGAGTCACAGTATGGTCAGGTCTATTTGTTTTTGAGAGAGAGAGAGAGAGAGAGAAAGAGAGAGAGAGCGAGAAGGGGGGGGGAGGCTGTCCTGCTGCTGTTGTTGTGCAGCCAGACAGGGCCCTGGCGTCCTATGAAGACTTGTCTTAGGACTAGGGATCAATGATCAGGACATTACACAAACCTGGTGTCCTTCCATGTTTTTAACAAACCTAATTTGTCAGAGAGAGAGAGGAAGAGAGGAGCTGCTGTTTTCTGTCAAGTAATGCTGTTTATATTTTACCCATCAATGGCAATGTCCTGAAAGTCAAGTTGAATGGAAAACCACTAGAAAATGGGCCGTGCTGCGAAATAACAGTCTGTCAGGTTACAGTTGGTCGTTAGTAGGAGCATAGCCTTTGTTACAGGCTTTCACCTCAAGCCTGGGTGTCCAAGTCTAGTAGGAGCATTGTCTTGATTCAACACTGGTGTCAGGATGAAGCAACCTAGCTTTCTTTACAGTAGTCCGCCAGCTGTTATTGCAGCATAAATTGACAGATGATGAGCAATTCCAATTTACCGATGACACTTCCGGATTACTCTATTCATCCACAATAAAAGAGGAATGCAGTATAACTATAAATAAACGGTATAGCAGAACATTATTTTACATTTTCTCCAGAACTCTATTCGTACACAAAGTTAAACACACTCAGACAGATAAGAGCAGCCAGTCTGCCACTGTCAAGTACATCTCTCTATACTCTCTGTTTAGGGCCAGCTAGCATTCACATTGGCTCTGTTTTTTGGTTGATTCTTTCCAGTGTGTCCATTAATTATCTTTTGCTTCCTCATAATTTGGTTGGGTCTAATTGTGTTCCTCTCCTGGGGGTCTGTTTTGTGAACACAGCCCCAGAACCAGCTAACTGAGGGGACTCTGCTCCTCCTTCTCCTCTCTCTTTCATTTCAAATATTATGTGCAAATATTTAAAGTACAAAAGGGAAAATAAATTAACATAAATATGGGCTGTATTTACAATGGTGTTTGTTCTTCATTGGTTGCCCTTTTCTTGTGGAAACAGGTCACAAATCTTGCTGCTGTGATGGTACACTGTGGTATTTCTATCTCAATTCAATTTAAGGGCTTTATTGGCATGGGAAACCTATGTTTACATTGCCAAAGTAAGTCTCTCTCTCTCTCTCTCTGATCAGACAGCCATCCTGTAGATAAGGACAGCTTGGTTCCTTCAGTGAGATCCTTCTCACCACATGATGCCCCTGCCCCCTCAGACTGTGTTGTTTAGAGATACATTACAGTGTGTGTCTGTGTGTGTGTGTGAGCATGCATTTGACTGTGTGTGTGTGTGTATGTCTGTGTTTGGCCCTGTGTGTGTTTGGCCCTGTGTGTGTGTTTGGCCCTGTGTGTCTGTGGCCCTGTGTGTGTGTTTGGCCTTGTGTGTGTGTGGCCCTGTGTGTGTATTTGGCCTTGTGTGTGTCTATGTCTGTGCAGATGAGTCAGAGGACAGCCACTGAGAGAGCTGTGGCCTCATCCACAGAGAGCAGAGAGCTGCGGCCTCATCCACAGAGAGCAGAGAGCCGTGGCCTCAACCACAGAGAGCAGAGAGCCGTGGTCTCAACCACAGAGAGCAGAGAGCCGTGGCCTCAACCACAGAGAGCAGAGAGCTGTGGCCTCAACCACAGAGAATAGAGAGCTGTGGCCTCAACCACAGAGAACAGAGAGCTGTGGCCTCATCCACAGAGAGCAGAGAGCTGTGGCCTCATCCACAGAGAGCAGAGAGCTGTGGCCTCATCCACAGAGAGCAGAGAGCTGTGGCCTCATCCACAGAGAGCAGAGAGCTGTGGCCTCAACCACAGAGAGCAGAGAGCTGTGGCCTCAACCACAGAGAACAGAGAGCTGTGGCCTCATCCACAGAGAGCAGAGAGCTGTGGCCTCATCCACAGAGAGCAGAGAGCTGTGGCCTCATCCACAGAGAGCAGAGAGCTGTGGCCTCAACCACAGAGAGCAGAGAGCTGTGGCCTCAACCACAGAGAACAGAGAGCTGTGGCCTCATCCACAGAGAGCAGAGAGCTGTGGCCTCATCCACAGAGAGCAGAGAGCTGTGGCCTCATCCACAGAGAGCAGAGAGCTGTGGCCTCATCCACAGAGAGCAGAGAGCTGTGGCCTCATCCACAGAGAGCAGAGAGCTGTGGCCTCATCCACAGAGAGCAGAGAGCTGTGGCCTCAACCACAGAGAGCAGAGAGCTGTGGCCTCAACCACAGAGAGCAGAGAGCTGTGGCCTCATCCACAGAGAGCAGAGAGCTGTGGCCTCAACCACAGAGAGCAGAGAGCTGTGGCCTCATCCACAGAGAGCAGAGAGCTGTGGCCTCATCCACAGAGAGCAGAGAGCTGTGGCCTCATCCACAGAGAGCAGAGAGCTGTGGCCTCATCCACAGAGAGCAGAGAGCTGTGGCCTCATCCACAGAGAGCAGAGAGCTGTGGCCTCATCCACAGAGAGCAGAGAGCTGTGGCCTCAACCACAGAGAGCAGAGAGCTGTGGCCTCAACCACAGAGAGCAGAGAGCTGTGGCCTCAACCACAGAGAGCAGAGAGCTGTGGCCTCATCCACAGAGAGCAGAGAGCTGTGGCCTCATCCACAGAGAGCAGAGAGCTGTGGCCTCATCCACAGAGAGCAGAGAGCTGTGGCCTCTTCCACAGAGAGCAGAGAGCTGTGGCCTCATCCACAGAGAGCAGAGAGCTGTGGCCTCAACCACTCTAATTCTCCAGCTCATAAAGTAGCAGCATGATGTTAGACGCTGCTGCTGGACGTCCATTATGAGCTTCACTGTGTCCTGAACACAATGAAGACTGTATGACGATGGTTCGTTCTGAGAGGATGTGTCTATATCATCACGTATGGTGGAGCCTCTACGTACAAAATCAGCTAGACATAACAAGGTCGATGTGAGGGTTATATCCGGCTGTGATACAGAGTGGAATGTGTGTGTGTGTGTGTGTGTGTGTGTGTGTGTGTGTGTGTGTGTGTGTGTGTGTGTGTGTGTGTGTGTGTGTGTGTGTGTGTGTGTGTGTGTGTGTGTGTGTGTGTGTGTGTGTGTGCGTGGATTTTTCATCAGCGGTAGCAGTGGGCGTGGCTAATGGTGTGGTCTCTGACCAAAACCTTTTAGAGGCCCTCTTGGTTGCAGAGACAAAATGTGTCTGTTTTCAAGCAAATTTGCTCCAATTCTACACATTCTGCCATGTCTTATGCCATGTTCTCATGCTATCTGAGTGACTCTAACATTACAACAAAATCAATGGGGCCCCCTATGACATGACATTTTTGGAATGTTAGATCCACCCCGACTCTAGTTTTTATTTATGTGGTTGTTAGTTCTCAAAGATGATCTTATTTAAAAATATACAGCTCCATTATCTTTTCTACATACTTTATATCTGGTTTTAGTCGTTTAAGTTTACATTGAAAACGTTTTACCAGCCCGCCGCTGCTAAATGAATATGGAGAAAACACTGGTGTGTGCTAGCTTCAGTGTTAGCTGTTATATAGAGCCTCGTCATGACTGAAGTTAGCAAACAACACCCCTGCCATCTTCCTCCCACGCTGCTGTATTACAAACACCGATGTCATCTTCCTCCCAAGCTGCTGTATTACAAACAACACCCCTGTCATCTTCCTCCCACGCTGCTGTATTACAAACAACACCCCTGTCATCTTCCTCCCACGCTGCTGTATTACAAACACCCCTGTCATCTTCCTCCCACACTGCTGTATTACAAACAACACCCCTGTCATCTTCCTCCCACGCTGCTGTATTACAAACAACACCCCTGTCATCTTCCTCCCACGCTGCTGTATTACAAACAACACCCCTGTCATCTTCCTCCCACGCTGCTGTATTACAAACAACACCCCTGTCATCTTCCTCCCACACTGCTGTATTACAAACACCCCTGTCATCTTCCTCCCACACTGCTGTATTACAAACAACCCTGTCATCTTCCTCCCACACTGCTGTATTACAAACAACACTCCTGTCATCTTCCTCCCACGCTGCTGTATTATAAACAACACCCCTGTCATCTTCCTCCCACACTGCTGTACTACAAACAACACCCCTGTCATCTTCCTCCCACACTGCTGTATTACAAACAACACCCCTGTCATCTTCCTCCCACACTGCTGTATTACAAACAACACCCCTGTCATCTCCCCCTCCCACGCTGCTGTATTACAAACAACACCCCTGTCATCTTCCTCCCACGCTGCTGTATTACAAACACCCTGTCATCTTCCTCCCACGCTGCTGTATTACAAACAACACTCCTGTCATCTTCCTCCCACGCTGCTGTATTACAAACAACACCCCTGTCATCTTCCTCCCACACTGCTGTATTACAAACAACACCCCTGTCATCTTCCTCCCACACTGCTGTATTACAAACACCACCCCTGTCATCTTCCTCCCACACTGCTGTATTACAAACAACACCCCTGTCATCTTCCTCCCACACTGCTGTATTACAAACAACACCCCTGTCATCTTCCTCCCACACTGCTGTATTACAAACAACACCCCTGTCATCATCCTCCCACACTGCTGTATTACAAACACCCCTGTCATCTTCCTCCCACACTGCTGTATTACAAACACCCTGTCATCTTCCTCCCACGCTGCTGTATTACAAACAACACCCCTGTCATCTTCCTCCCACGCTGCTGTATTACAAACAACACCCCTGTCATCTTCCTCCCACACTGCTGTATTACAAACAACACCCCTGTCATCTTCCTCCCACGCTGCTGTATTACAAACAACACCCCTGTCATCTTCCTCCCACACTGCTGTATTACAAACACCCCTGTCATCTTCCTCCCACGCTGCTGTATTACAAACACCCCTGTCATCTTCCTCCCACACTGCTGTATTACAAACAACACCCCTGTCATCTTCCTCCCACGCTGCTGTATTACAAACACCCCTGTCATCTTCCTCCCACACTGCTGTATTACAAACAACACCCCTGTCATCTTCCTCCCACGCTGCTGTATTACAAACACCCCTGTCATCTTCCTCCCACACTGCTGTATTACAAACAACACCCCTGTCATCTTCCTCCCACGCTGCTGTATTACAAACACCCCTGTCATCTTCCTCCCACACTGCTGTATTACAAACAACACCCCTGTCATCTTCCTCCCACGCTGCTGTATTACAAACAACACCCCTGTCATCTTCCTCCCACGCTGCTGTATTACAAACAACACCCCTGTCATCTTCCTCCCACACTGCTGTATTACAAACACCCCTGTCATCTTCCTCCCACGCTGCTGTATTACAAACAACACCCCTGTCATCTTCCTCCCACGCTGCTGTATTACAAACAACACCCCTGTCATCTTCCTCCCACGCTGCTGTATTACAAACACCCCTGTCATCTTCCTCCCACGCTGCTGTATTACAAACAACACCCCTGTCATCTTCCTCCCACGCTGCTGTATTACAAACAACACCCCTATCATCTTCCTCCCACGCTGCTGTATTACCAACAACACCCTTGTCATCTTCCTCCCACGCTGCTGTATTACAAACAACACCCCTGTCATCTTCCTCCCACACTGCTGTATTACAAACACCCCTGTCATCTTCCTCCCACACTGCTGTATTACAAACAACCCTGTCATCTTCCTCCCACACTGCTGTATTACAAACAACACTCCTGTCATCTTCCTCCCACGCTGCTGTATTATAAACAACACCCCTGTCATCTTCCTCCCACACTGCTGTACTACAAACAACACCCCTGTCATCTTCCTCCCACACTGCTGTATTACAAACAACACCCCTGTCATCTTCCTCCCACACTGCTGTATTACAAACACACCCCTGTCATCTCCCCCTCCCACGCTGCTGTATTACAAACAACACCCCTGTCATCTTCCTCCCACGCTGCTGTATTACAAACACCCTGTCATCTTCCTCCCACGCTGCTGTATTACAAACAACACTCCTGTCATCTTCCTCCCACGCTGCTGTATTACAAACAACACCCCTGTCATCTTCCTCCACACTGCTGTATTACAAACAACACCCCTGTCTCTTCCTCCCACACTGCTGTATTTCAAACACCACCCCTGTCATCTTCCTCCCACACTGCTGTATTACAAACACCCCTGTCATCTTCCTCCCACACCTCTGTATTACAAACAACACCCCTGTCATCTCTCCTCCACACTGCTGTATTACAAACACCCCTGTCATCTTCCTCCCACACTGCTGTATTACAAACACCCTGTCATCTTCCTCCCACGCTGCTGTATTACAAACAACACCCCTGTCATCTTCCTCCCACGCTGCTGTATTACAAACAACACCCCTGTCATCTTCCTCCCACACTGCTGTATTACAACAACACCCCTGTCATCTTCCTCCCCCGCTGCTGTATTACAACAACACCCCTGTCATCTTCCTCCCACACTGCTGTATTACAAACACCCCCTGTCATCTTCCTCCCACCTGCTGTATTACAACAACACCCCTGTCATCTTCCTCCCACACGCTGCTGTATTACAAACACCCCTGTCATCTTCCTCCCCACTGCTGTATTACAAAACACCCACCCTGTCATCTTCCTCCCACGCTGCTGTATTACAAACAACACCTTCTCTTTCCTTTCCTCCCTCCCACGCTGCTGTTTACAAACAAACACACCCCACCGACAAACAACACCCTGTCTACTTCCTCCCAGCACTGCTGTATTACAAACACACCCCTGTCATCTTCCCTCCAACGCTGCTGTATTACAAACAACACCCCTGTCATCTTCCTCCCACGCTGCTGTATTACAAACAACACCCCTGTCATCTTCCTCCCATGCTGTAGTATTAATCATTCCTCCCATGCCTGCTGTATATTACAAACAACACCCTGTCATCTTCCTATCCTCCTCCCACGCTGCGTGTATTACAAACAAA
>NC_052324.1:37588998-37597443 GCF_016432855.1 Salvelinus namaycush | reverse complement strand
AATCTGAAATTGGAATTTGTTGAAAGTAATATTTGATTGGGGGATTTGAAAATTGGTTGTGAGATGATACGTTGTTGGATTGAATATTGGGTGGGGATGTTGGATTCATGTGGGATGAAGAATTGAAAGAGGCAGGGATTTAGAAATTGTGGGTCGATATCGTGGGGGATTGCAAGGGTGAGCGATAATTTGTGATTGTGAGGATTGAGTAGAGTGATGTGTTTGTGATTGAAACAAGTTATTTTAAGAGTAATTGTTGTGAATTGTGCTGAATGTGTGATTGGGGATTTCTATTGTAAAATTAATTGGGGACTTATTTGGGATATTGGAATTGTATTGAGAGGGGGGTTTAATTGTATTGAATTGTGTTTTAACTTGGTGATATATTGCTTAAGTGGAGGGAAATTTGATTGGAGAGGTGGTGAAATTGGTTGTGTGGATTAATTCTGTGAGGTGAGTGATATTTGGAGATATTGGATGGGGTGTTGAAAGTCATGAAGAGTGGGTGAGTGAATTCTGGTGATATTGTATTTGGAGCGACACTAAACTCTAGAAGATTGGTTTGGTGAATGTTTTTTGGAGGGGGGGTAGTATTGTTTTGTAATATGAAATATTTGTGGTCACGAAGTGGAGTGGTGATCGATGATAGGGAGTGGTTGAATAATTCGGCTATTGGGTAATATATTGTTGAATAAGACTCGGAGTGTGGCTGCTTGAATGGATTGGATATTGAATGAATTGAAAACCTTATTTATTGTTAAAGGATGAAGTATTGTTTGTGTAATGGTGTGGTTTGATATATGGGTGGTTCAGAGAGGGACTGGTGGATCTTATGCGATGTGGATTTTATTTGGAGATCTTCATATGTTTTTAAATAGATGTTGAGGATTGATATTTGGGAATAGATAATGGTATTGGGGGCGTGATTTTTGTGAGTTGTATTTTGTTTTATCTCTGTCTGTTGAGATAAATTGATGTGACTATTGGGAGTAGGGGGTGAGTCAAAATATGAGAGTGTACTTTATAGACTGTGATTGATATATGGGTGAACTTGTATCTGTCAATGTTGTTGACTATTATTGATATATTGATTGACATTGGGATTGGTATATATTGTTATATTGTGATAAAATTGAGGGTTGTGGATGGAAGATTGTGAAGGTGGGATTGATTGAATATATTGTGAGAGTTTATTTTGAGGATGGCTGGAACGGATTGGAAGGGATGAGGACAGAAAGAAAAAAAAAAAAAACATATTGAAGTATTGGGGTGATGATTTTGATTTTAGATGATTTGTTGTGGTGAATTGGATGTTGAAAGGGGACTTTGGAAAATTTTGAAGTTATTGGAGAATATTGCAGGTGATTGGATTGGTGATGATTGAGTTTTGAGAGTGTATTTGTAGGGATTGTGATACACTGAAGGGTGTGTTCATGATTCTTAGGGTTGCCGATTTATATTGAAATTACTTTTGTAATTATTTGATATGCTTATTTTTGCAAGAATATTGTTGGTGTACCTTTGGAGGTGATGTTCTTGAGGTGCGGAGGATAGATTTTTCTATGATGGAAGAGTGGGAGAATTGGGCTTGGGATATTCGGTGGGGATGACTTTGGGGGATGTGAGGTGTGATTGAAAAGAATGGTGAGAAGTGAATTTTGTGGAGGTGACTTGGAGGAGGAAATTTGAGAGGAGAATAATTTTGCTCGCATCGGTGTTTATAGTTTTTAATATGAGAGTATAAGGTGGTTTTGCTGATGGAAGGGAAAGTGGAAGGAGGGGGGAGTTGTGGGGATGCTAACTATTAGAAGGCTCGGGTAATTGTGATATATTTGGGAGATCTTGATTGGGTATGGGATTATTCTTATTGGGGAGGAATGTGGAATATGTGTTGTTAGGTATTGCCATTAATATGATTGAAATTAGATGGGGGGTAATTTTGTATTGTTAGTACTTTGAAATCTTATATGTGTGATGACGGAATTGGACTACTTGTATTTAATTGAGAGTAGCTGGGGTATTTGGTGATTGAATTTATATTGGTGATAGTGGTTTATCTATGTTTGTAGGGGGGTCAGAATGGGAGTCTACTCATAGGGAAAAAGGGAAAATTTTGGGGAAAATAATCATATATCTGGTGTGACGGCACTGTTTGACTGCATTATTTTGGTTTAATTAAATTGAACTTGGGCGTTAGTGTTTGAGATTTGATGATAATGTGAAAAAGGTGAAATTGATGGGGATGGTTGTTGATGTGGTGTATGTTAGGAAATCCAATATTGGGTGGTGTATTTCTATTATCTGATAGACATAATTGATTTGGGATTGGGGGTGAAAAGAGTTGGGGGATAGGGGTTGATTCCGGTGTAGTATATTTGATGAGAATATCTAGCTTGATGTATCTTAGTGTGGGATTATTGGTGAAGTCAAAAAGTTTTTATGTGTCCTAGAGGTCGTGATCTGGAGTATCAAAAAAAAAAAAAAAATTGAATGGGTGTGTGTATTTGTTATAGTACTGAGTTACCTTGAGGCGCACGGAAGGAAGTACTGGTTTACTATTCTATTTTTGGTCGATGATTAGTGTGAGTGGTAATCTTTTTTGACGCCGTTTATTGAAACTTTGGCGCGTCTAATTGCGCAGGAGATTTTGGGAAGGTGGGGACAAGATGTTGGAGGGGCAGTTGGGAATTGGGGAGAAAGATGGCTTGATTTTATTTTGTTGTATAATGTTAATTTCTAAGGGGGAGGAAACAAAAAGGGGATTTTGAGGTTGAGTGGCGACCATATAATCTATTCGGGATGAACTCACTAATAAGTTGGTGAGGATTGAGATTTTCGATTCTTTTTATTATCTTTGCTGGATTATTTTAGGCTGGAAATATCTGTATCGATATAGTTTAATATGTTATCGTTTTGGAGTTAGCTGTTGAACTGTAGTTGAAAAGGAGGTACTTGGGGGAGAGTGGGAGAGATACGGGGGGGGATTTTTTTGGATACTGTAGTAGAATTGGTTCTCTTTTGCAAAGGTGAAATGACAATCCTAGACCCTCAAAATACTTACTAATACTAACCCTTTTTCACTAGTAAACAAGGATTTACGTGGTCATCAAGAATGTGGTTGTGTTTGAAGGGGGTTTAAAAAGATCCCCAAAGGGGTCTATATAATATTCTGGCTTGTTTAGTCCAAGGTCTTGACTCTACGTGTGTTTGTGTAGTCAAGGTCGGGGGCTAAGATTCGTGTGGGTCGGGCTCTACTATAAGAATGTTTATGTGTTGTAGTCAATGTCTTAAGATGTGTGTCTTATCAGTCTAGACTCTAGAGATGTGGTGTTGTGTTGTAGTCAAGGATCTAAATCTGTACTCTAAAGATCCTAGATGTGATGTGTTTGTAGGTCAAGTCTACTCTAAGATGTGTTGTGTTGTAGTCAAAAGGGGTCTACTCTAAGATGTGTTTGTGTTGTAGTCAAGGTCTACTCTAAGATGTGTTGTTTGTAGTCAGGGTCTACTCTAAGATGTGTTGTGTGTAGTCAAGGTCTACTCTAAGATGTGTTTGTTAGTCAAGGTCTACTCTAAGATGTGTTTGTATTGTTTTCACAAGGTCTACTCTAAGATGTGTTGTTTGTAGTCAAGGTCTACTCTAAGATTGTTGTGTTGTAGTCAAGGTCTACTCAGATGTGTTGTGTTGTAGTCAAGGTCTACTCTAAGATGTGTGGTTTGTAGTCAAGGTCTACTCTAAGATGTGTGTGTTTAGTCAAGGTCTACTCTAAGATGTGTTGTGTTTTAGTCAAGGTTACTCTAAGATGTTGTGTTGTAGTCAGGTCTACTCTAAGATGTGTTGTGTTGTAGTCAAGGTCTACTCTAAGATGTGTTGTGTTGTAGTCAAGGTCTACTCTAAGATGTGTTGTATTGTAGTCAAGGTCTACTCTAAGATGTGTTGTGTTGTAGTCAAGGTCTACTCTAAGATGTGTTGTAGTCAAGGTCTACTCTAAGATGTGTTGTATTGTAGTCAAGGTCTACTCTAAGATGTGTTGTATTGTAGTCAAGGTCTACTCTAAGATGTGTTGTGTTGTAGTCAAGGTCTACTCGAAGATGTGTTGTGTTGTAGTCAAGGTCTACTCTAAGATGTGTTGTGTTGTAGTCAAGGTCTACTCTAAGATGTGATGTGTTGTAGTCAAGGTCTACTCTAAGATGTGTTGTGTTGTAGTCAAGGTCTACTCTAAGATGTGTTGTGTTGTAGTCAAGGTCTACTCTAAGATGTGTTGTGTTGTAGTCAAGGTCTACTCTAAGATGTGTTGTGTTGTAGTCAAGGTCTACTCTAAGATGTGATGTGTTGTAGTCAGGTCTACTCTAGAATGTGTTGTAGTCAAGGTCTACTCTAAGATGTGTTGTAGTCAAGGTCTACTCTAAGATGTGTTGTGTGTAGTCAAGGTCTACTCTAAGATGTGTTTGTTGTAGTCAAGGTCTACTCTAAGATGTGTTGTGTTGTAGTCAAGGTCTACTCTAAGATGTGTTGTAGTCAAGGTCTACTCTAAGATGTGTTGTAGTCAAGGTCTACTCTAAGATGTGTTGTGTTGTAGTCAAGGTCTACTCTAAGATGTTGTGTTTAGTCAGGTCTCTCTAAGATGTTTTGTTTGTAGTAGGTCTACTCTAAGATGTGTTGTGTTGTAGTCAAGGTCTACTCTAAGATGTGTTGTGTTGTAGTCAAGGTCTACTCTAAGATGTGTTGTAGTCAAGGTCTACTCTAAGATGTGTTGTGTTGTAGTCAAGGTCTACTCTAAGATGTGTTGTGTTGTAGTCAAGGTCTACTCTAAGATGTGTTGTGTAGCAAGGTCTACTCTAGATGTTGTTGTTGTAGTCGGTCACTCTAAGATGTGTTGTGTAGTCAAGGTCTACTCTAAAGATGTTTGTGTTGTAGTCAAGGTCTACTCTAAGATTGTTTTTTGTGGTTGTAGTCAAGGTCTACTCTAGATGTGTTGTGTTGTAGTCAAGGTCTACTCTAAGATGTGTTGTGTTGTAGTCAAGGTCTACTCTAAGATGTGTTGTGTTGTAGTCAAGGTCTACTCTAAGATGTGTTGTGTTGTAGTCAAGGTCTACTCTAAGATGTGTTGTAGTCAAGGTCTACTCTAAGATGTGTTGTGTTGTAGTCAAGGTCTACTCTAAGATGTGTTGTAGTTCAAGGTCTACTCTAAGATGTGTTGTGTTGTAGTCAAGGTCTACTCTAAGATGTTTGTGTTGTAGTCAAGGTCTACTCTAACTACTCTAAGATGTGTTGTAGTCAAGGTCTACTCTAAGATGTGTTTAGTCAGGTCTACTCTAAGATGTGTTGTGTTGTAGTCAGGTCTACTCTAAGATGTGTTGTGTTGTAGTCAAGGTCTACTCTAAGATGTGTTTTGTTTTAGTCAAGGTCTACTCTAAGATGTGTTGTGTTGTATAAGGTCTACTCTAGATGTGTTGTGTTGTAGTCAAGGTCTACTCTAAGATGTGTTGTGTTGTAGTCAAGGTCTACTCTAAGATGTGTTGTGTTGTAGTCAAGGTCTACTCTAAGATGTGTTGTGTTGTAGTCAAGGTCTACTCTAAGATGTGTTGTAGTCAAGGTCTACTCTAAGATGTGTTGAAGTCAAGGTCTACTCTAAGATGTGTTGTGTTGTAGTCAAGGTCTACTCTAAGATGTGTTGTGTTGTAGTCAAGGTCTACTCTAAGATGTGTTTGTGTTGTAGTCAAGGTCTACTCTAGATGTGTTTGTGTTTAGTCAAGGTCTACTCTAAGATGTGTGTGTTGTAGTCAAGGTTACTCTAAATGTGTTGTGTTGTAGCCAAGGTCTACTCTAAGATGTGTTGTGTTGTAGTCAAGGTCTACTCTAAGATGTATTGTAGTCAAGGTCTACTCTAAGATGTGTTGTGTTGTAGTCAAAGTCTACTCTAAGATGTGTTGTAGTTAAGGTCTACTCTAAGATGTGTGTGTTGTAGTCAAGGTCTACTCTAAGATGTGTTGAAGTCAAGGTCTACTCTAAGATGTGTTGTGTTGTAGTCAAGGTCTACTCTAAGATGTGTTGTGTTGTAGTCAAGGTCTACTCTAAGATGTGTTGTAGTCAAGGTCTACTCTAAGATGTGTTTGTGTTGTAGTCAAGGTCTACTCTAGATGTTGTTGTGTTGTAGTCAAGGTCTACTCTAAGATGTGTGTGTTGTAGTCAAGGTCTACTCTAGATGTGTTGTGTTTGTAGTCAAGGTCTACTCTAAGATGTGTTGTGTTGTAGTCAAGGTCTACTCTAAGATGTGTTGTGTTGTAGTCAAGGTCTACTCTAAGATTTGTTTGTTGTAGTCAAGGTCTACTCTAAGATGTGTTGTGTTGTATTCAAGGTCTACTCTAAGATGTGTGTTGTAGTCAAGGTCTACTCTAAGATTGTTTGTGTTGTAGTCAAGGTCTACTCTAAGATGTGTTGTAGTCAAGTGTCTACTCTAAGATGTGTTTGTTGTAGTCAAGGTCTACTCTAGATGTGTTGTGTTGTAGTCAAGGTCTACTCTAAGATGTGTTTGTTGTAGTCAAGGTCTACTCTAAGATGTGTTGTGTTGTAGTCAAGGTCTACTCTAAGATGTGTTTGTGTTGTAGTCAGGTCTACTCTAAGATGTGTTGTGTTGTAGTCAAGGTCTACTCTAAGATTTGTTGTGTTGTAGTCAAGGTCTACTCTAAGATGTGTTGTGTTGTAGTCAAGTCTACTCTAAGATGTGTTGTAGTCAAGGTCTACTCTAAGATGTGTTGTGTTGTAGTCAGGTCTACTCTAAGATGTGTTGTAGTCAAGGTCTACTCTAAGATTGTTTTGTGTTATAGTCAAGGTCTACTCTAAGATGTGTTGTGTTGTAGTCAAGTCTACTCTAGATGTGCTGTGTTGTAGTCAAGGTCTACTCTAAGATGTGTTGTGTTGTAGTCAAGTTCTACTCTAAGATGTGTGTGTTGTAGTCAAGGTCTCTCTAAGATGTGTTGTGTTGTAGTCAGGGTCTACTCTAAGTGTGTTGTGTTGTAGTCAAGGTCTACTCTGAGATGTGTTGTGTTTGTAGTCAAGGTCTACTCTAAGATGTGCTGTGTTGTAGTCAAGGTCTACTCTAAGATGTGTTGTGTTGTAGTCAGGGTCTACTCTAAGATTGTTGTTGTTTGTAGTCAAGGTCTACTCTAAGATGTGTTGTGTTGTAGTCAAGGTCTACTCTAAGATGTGTTGTGTTGAAGTCAAGGTCTACTCTAAGATGTGTTGTAGTCAAGGTCTACTCTAAGATGTGTTTTAGTCAGGTCTACTCTAAGATGTGTTGTGTTTAGTCAAGGTCTACTCTAAGATGTGTTGTGTTGTAGTCAGGTCTACTCTAAGATGTGTTGTGTTGTAGTCAAGGTCTACTCTAAGATGTGTTGTGTTGTAGTCAAGGTCTACTCTAAGATGTGTTGTGTTGTAGTCAAGGTCTACTCTAAGATGTGTTGTGTTGTAGTCAAGGTCTACTCTAAGATGTGTTGTGTTGTAGTCAAGGTCTACTCTAAGATGTGTTGTGTTGTAGTCAAGGTCTACTCTAAGATGTGTTGTGTTGTAGTCAAGGTCTACTCTAAGATGTGCTGTGTTGTAGTCAAGGTCTACTCTAAGATGTGTTGTGTTGTAGTCAAGGTCTACTCTAAGATGTGTTTGTGTGTAGTCAAGGTCTACTCTAAGATGTGTTGTGTTTGTAGTCAAGGTCTACTCTAAGATGTGTTGTGTTGAAGTCAGGTCTACTCTAAAGATGTGTTGTGTTGAAGTCAAGGTCTACTCTAAGATGTTTTTGTTAGTCAAGGTCTACTCTAGAATGTGTTGTGTTGTATTCAAGGTCTACTCTAAGATGTGTTGTGTTGTAGTCAAGGTCTACTCTAAGAGTGTTTGTGTTGAAGTCAAGGTCTACTCTAAGATGTGTTGTGTTGTAGTCAAGGTCTACTCTAAGATGTTGTGTTGTAGTCAAGGTCTACTCTAAGATGTGCTGTGTTGTAGTCAAGGTCTACTCTAAGATGTGCTGTGTTGTAGTCAAGGTCTACTCTAAGATGTGCTGTGTTGAAGTCAAGGTCTACTCTAAGATGTGTTGTAGTCAAGGTCTACTCTAAGATGTGTTGTGTTGTAGTCAAGGTCTACTCTAAGATGTGTTGTAGTCAAGGTCTACTCTAAGATGTGTTGTAGTCAAGGTCTACTCTAAGATGTGTTGTGTGTAGTCAAGGTCTACTCTAAGATGTGTTGTGTTGTAGTCAAGGTCTACTCTAAGATGTGTTGTGTTGTAGTCAAGGTCTACTCTAAGATGTGTTGTTTGTAGTCAGGTCTACTCTAAGATGTGTTGTGTTGTAGTCAAGGTCTACTCTAAGATGTGTTGTTTGTTTAGTCAAGGTCTACTCTAAGATGTGTTGTGTTGTAGTCAAGGTCTACTCTAAGATGTGTTGTGTTGAAGTCAAGGT